>NW_024062705.1:0-99679 GCF_006381635.1 Hibiscus syriacus
TCTTCTTCAACCTGCATACCAGGTTTTTCTTGCCTGCCTCTATGAAGCCTTCTGGCTGCCTCATATAGATCTCTTCCTCCAAATCACCATGAAGGAAAGCTGTCTTACATCTAACTGCTCAAGATGTAAATTCTCCCGCAGCTACAATTTTCAACACCAGTTTGATTGTAGACAGTTTTACGACTGGAGAGAAAATTTATTGTAGTCAATACCTTCTTTTGCTGAAAACCTTTGACAACCAATCTTGCTTGTAGCGTTTTCTCCCATCATGTTCTTCTTTGATCCTGTAAATCCACTTGTTATGGAGCGCTTTCTTGCCTGGTGGTAATTCAACTAATTCCCACGTCTTATTTGACATAAGCGAGTCCATCTCATCTTTCATGGAAGACTCCCACTTGACTGAATCCTCCACCTGCATTGCTTCATCATAGCACTCTGGTTCACCATTGTCAGTCAGCAACAAATAGTGCAAAGAAGGCGAATACCGTTGGGTTGGTTTAGGAATTCTGGAGGAGCGTCTCAGTTCTGGTGTGTGTGGTTCTTCTTGAACTGCTTCAGGATTGATCTGAACATCATTTCCAGAAATCTCCTCGAACTCAGCAATTCCTTTGTTTCAGCTTCGGTATTACTTGATTCTGCGGTTGACCTATCTTTGTACATCACATTTTCATTGAAAATGACGTCTCTGCTTCTGATGATCTTTCGATTTTCGTAGTCCCAAAACCGGTAACCGAACTCATCACCACCGTAACCAACAAAGACGCATTTGTGGACTTGGCATCAAGTTTACTTCTTTCAGTAGAGTTTATGTGTACATAAGAAATAAACCAACACTCTTAAGTGTGAAATGTTTATTTCTTTCTTGCTCCAAGCTTCCTCTGGTATTCCGCCATCCAAAGGAACTGAGGCCCACGGTTGATCAGGTAAGATGCAGTGTTGATAGCTTCAGCCCATAGAAATTTGGGCAATCCGACATGTATCCTCATGCTTCTGGCACGTTCATTCAGAGTTCTGTTCATGCGCTCTGCTACGCCATTCTGCTGCGGTGTTATGGGAACTGTTGTCTCCATCTTGATCCCATTGTTTGCGCAGAAATCTCTGAAACTACTGTCTCTGTACTCTCCTCCATTGTCGGACCTCAACCGCTTGACTTTCAAACCAGTCTCATTTTCCACCATGGCCTTCCATTTTCTGAAGGTATCAAAGACTTCTGATTTCTTCTTCAGAAAATAAACCCACACATTCCTTGTTGAATCATCGATGAAGGTGACATAATATAGTGAGCCTGCAAGAGATGGAACAGGGGATGGTCCCCATACATCAATATGAACCAATTCTAACCTTTCTGCCTTGGGAGTCTTGCCAATCTTTGTAAAACTGACTTTCTTTGTTTTCCAAAGATGCAATCCTCGCATAGTCCGACATCTACATTCTTTAGATCCGGCAGCTTCCCTTTTGACAGAAGTATCTTCATTCCTTTCTCGCTCATATGGTCGAGCCTTTGGTGCCATAGGTTTGATTTTCCATCAGCATCTGCTACTGCATGATATTCTCTAAATTTGAGGTTACATAGAGAGTACCGGTCTTCTTACCACGAGCAATGACGAGTGCTCCTTTAGTAATCTTCTATTCACAGCCTGAAAAAGTTGTACTATATCCTTCTCCATCAAGCTGTCCAACAGAAATCAGATTTCTTTTGAGGCCAGGAATATATCTCACTCCTGTCAGCTTCCAGGTGGTCTGGTTTGGCAGCTTTAGTCGGATGTCTCCTTTTCCGACGATCTTCAAGGTTTCATCATCAGCTAGATGAACCTTCCCAAAATCACCACTGACATAGTTCTCCATGATTTCTCGGCATGGGGTGGAGTGGAAAGATGCCCCTGAATCCAAGATCCATGATTCAATCGGACTGTTGACGCTTAAAATCATGGCATCACATGTCTCCTCCGTCAGGTTAGCAGATTCCTGTGCGCCGGTATTTTTCTTCGGTGCTCGACAATCTCTTTTGAAGTGACCCTTCTTGCCGCAATTATAACAGGTAAAATCTTTATTTCCTGTCTTGATTTGCCCTTCTGGATTTTGATCTGTCACGATTTGAATTTCTTTCTGAAGTTCTCCCTCTAGACTCCGTGTGCAAGGCTGAGGAGGTTGATGATTCACCCGATTCTCTTCGTCGAATTTCTTCACTCAATACCAGATCCCGAACATCGCGAATTTTAATTGCTGTTTCCCGACGAACTGCTGACTGCTGTAACAGTAGCATTCCAACTGTCTGGTAGATGATAAGAGAATTAAAGCTCGAACTTCATCATCGACTCAATTTCCACTGAACTCAACTGGGTTGTGATTGTGTTGAGTTTATTTAGGTGTTGTGCCACCGATGCCCCTTCCGCCATCCGCAAATTGAATAATCGCCTCATCAAATGAACTTTGTTTGAGGCCGATGGCTTCTCGTACATACTGGAGAGAGCCGCCATAAGACCCGCCGTGGTCTTTCCTTTGCTATGTTAAAAGAAACATTGCGGGATAACGTCAGTCGGATAACTCCGAGGGCTTGTCTGTCGAGAAGAGCCCAATCTTCATCCTTCATGCCCTCTGGTTGCTTTCCTGAGAGAGGTTGATATAGATTTTTCTGGTACAAAAAATCTTCAATCTGCATCTTCCAAAAGCCAAAGTCCGCATCATCGAACTTTTCAAATTTCACCTTCCCTTCGTCTGCAGCCATCGCTCCCACTCGAATCTGGCTTCGTTTGGATCGTTCTGACAATTCTTGTGAATCACCGTGTATTAGAACACCACCGTCGACAAACTCGTATCGCCGACCGAATTTCACTATTCACGTGAATAGTAATGAATAGTAACCTCACAGAAAATTTGACAAAATTCACAACCAAAAGCTCTGATTACCAGTTGTTAGGAAAATAAACCGAGTACAAGTAATTTCCCTATAACCAGATTAGTGAGAATGCGAAATAAAAGCGAAAAAATAATACCCGAAAATTGATAACGGAGTTCAGCCAATTGTGCTTACGTCTCCGGGCTGCTGCAGATCTTTTACTAAGAGAGAAAAATTTACAGGTGTTTACAAAACACTCACTACTCACAAGAAAGCTCTCTAGTATAGGAAGAAAGAAATGTTTTGGGATGATTTGAAGCTAAATGGGTAAGGGTATTTATAGTAGAAACTTAGGGACTAATCTTTGAAAATACCCTAAAGTGCAATGACTAAAGTGAATTTACCCATTCCTATTTTCAACAAACATCTACCAAAATTTTACCAAACTTTGAAAAACATTTTTCAAAGAAACATTTTCCAAAGTTGGTTGCCAAACTTTGAAACTTTTAACAACACGCTTGTTATGATGAAAACATTGAAGTAATGATTCTGTCCTCGTCTCGTTTCTTACGAGTTTTTGTGAATTGACATTTTCCAGTTTACTATGGAGATGGTTGGGTCTGAGACAGAAAGCATACCGAAAAGCTACACTTTGAACATGTTCAAAGACTTTGTTCCTATGTCTGTCTTCTCTGAAACAAGTCAAGGTCAGAGTTATGGTTCTTTGCTTCTCAATCATTCAAGTTTATGTTTTTTATTGTTCAATTATTTTTATTTAGATTTAGTACTTTAGAGTTTGTTCCTTTTTCTGACCTACCATGTGTATCTGTGTCATGTTTCAGTGTTTTACGTACAACATGAATACCGTTATTTGTGTGTTATTAGTCGTGTAGTTGTATATGAACACTCTTGATGTTTCACTTCAGTTCTATGCTTTATGTTGTGACTTGAACTCTGTTTTTGTTATAGGTGCGCTTGCAATGGAAGGAAAGGTTGAGCATAAATTCGACATGAAACCGCATGCGGAAAACATAGAGGAATACGGGAGATTGTGTCGAGAAAGGACAAATAAGTCTATGATCAAGAACAGGCAAATACAGGCAGGTCAATGAGTGTGCATTGCTTAGGGGGAAGACACATTTTCCCCTTTCAATGTTACGATGATGCCAATCATCTTATGTTTTTTTTAATGAATTTTGAAGGTTATTGATAATGATCGTGGAGTGCACATGAGGCCAATGCCTGGAATGATTGGCCTGATTTCATCTAACCCCAAGGTACTTTGATACATGATCTCTAGAGAGTGATATTTATTTTTTTGCTCTTAAACATACACTAGTTTGGAGTTGGAATTATAGATTCACGTCTCCTATTGTCCATTGCTCTGAGCAGGATAAGAAGAAACCGATGCCAGTTAAACAATCAGAGGTGAAGAGAACCCGAAGGGATCGCGGGGAACTGGAAGATATAATGTTCAAGCTGTTGGAGAGACAACCGAACTGGACTTTAAAGCAACTTGTGCAAGAGACTGATCAACCTGCTGTAAACCTCTTACATTTCTTTCACTATACCACTGGATATGTCTTATGGTTTATAACAGTGATTTGAGTATTTCTTTGCTGTAATATGTGATTCTACCCATATGGTAGAAATTCAATTTGCTTGTTAAGTGAAAAAGGAAAATCCCTTCGCGGCATCAAATCAGCTATATTTTTCAGCTTAATAGAATTTAGATTGTCGTTTTTGTGGTTTTTTAGCAGTTAGCATTTGTTTTATCTGTGAAAGATTTTGATTTACTTTCTTTGCAGCAATTCCTGAAAGAAATATTGAACGAGCTCTGCGTGTACAATAAGAGAGGTGCCAATCAAGGAACTTACGAGCTTAAGCCGGAGTATAAAAAATATGCAGAGGACACTGCAGATGAATAGGTCAGATATAGCTGTAGCGTAACCTAAATTTTCTTTGTCTCATGGCATTTACTTCATTTAATGGGGAACATGTCTGAAACAACCCTTATAGATAGAACCAGCTTTAGGAAGAAGGAAACATTTGACTTTGATGTTCACATTATTATGCATCTCTTAATCATAATAAAATTTCGAAGCACAATGCGGTATTTGTATTACCTGAATTTGCATTTGTGTTTCTTGCATATGAAGTTCCATTACGTATCTGGGAAAAGGAAACATATAACATGTTTCTACACAATTTAGACCTTTCAACTGTGCAGTTAGACCCAGGCAACTAAGACGATCAGGATCTTGACCATGAAAAGATTCGATGACCATCTTCTAGATAAAGATGGCACGGTTAAACATGACTATTGATCAACTTGAGCTTTAATTTGGTGTAAATGGGGATTTGGGTGGGTGCCCCATTTGAGGGACCCTTTTTTCACCAGTGTAAATGGAGACTTTTTGTTTAACGTTGTTACGTTGGTGCTAACAGTGGGAAGTGGAACCCAATAACTGATGGAAGAGATAAAGGACTATTTTTTTTATGGAGGAAGAAAAGTAAAGAATCAAAGATGGTATCACTCCAACTCTCCATGTAATATCTCAGCTCCAGGGGAGTTTTTCTTCCAGTTCAGGACTCTAATCCTGTTTAATTTTGAATTTAATTGGGAGTGTAGGACCAAAGAACAAATATCTTAATATGTTTTTTAATAATTTACTTATTCAGTTTAAGTCCATCATAAATTTCTATATTATACAAAAAGTTTATTTTAGTCCTTTTATTATGAAATGGATATTTCGTCCTTGTACATTTAAAAAAAATATTTTAGTCTAAAAAGCTAAAGATATAATTAGTTGGCTTCTCCTCATTCAAATGTTAAAATGCAAAGCTAAAACATTTTAAAGTTGGGAAAACATTGAGTGGATTGATTTGCAAATAAAGTGAAATAAATTATTAAAAAAAACTAGAGAGGAATTAAAAGTAAAATGATTAGATTTCACGACGCCATGCTTTTAAGCTTCCCTTGATCCTTGTTTGCCTTCATCAACATCCATCTCAACCGGGAGTCCACCCTCCTTCCCGCCTCATTCTTTCCCTTATATTGTACAGCCACACACAAATACACAAAGGAATTAGCAGCATTGATTACTGTCAATATCCGATAGAGATTTTCGAGCCTGCTTTTGTTGAGATCATGCCTTAGCCACCTTTTCCCTCCCTGCCAGTTACACTCTAGATGAATTTAACAGTGACAGTGCTTAACCAACTCCCTATCCCAACCTCACCAAGAAACAATGCACTGCTTATACTTCTCATCCCATCAGTCACTTCGTCGTAGAAGAACTCCAATTGTCCCAAACTTCAGCACTGCCAATTAAGAAGAGCCGCGGGAGCAGCCAAAATATCAAGAAAGATAAGGGGTTAGGGTGGTCTCGACGTTTCTTCTCAACTAAAGTGGCCAAGATGGATGACCGGTGTGTTCACATAAGATTGGGCCTATCCAATCTTTGTAGATGGGGTCGTGTAGGACAGTGCTGAGGGTGCTGAAAATAGTGGTTGAACATACTGGAATGGTTAAGTGTGGACCAAGACTTCATGATGTTGGCTTGGCTGACGAAGAAGGTTGAGAGTATGAGATGGAAAGAGCAATCCTAAATTACCATATAGGGAGGGTTCTAATATAGGACTTGAATTCTTCTACTTGAGTCACTGTGCAAAGTCTCCATCGGTTGTTAGTGCTAGCTTCAGGATCCGTCATGATTGCTGCCTTGTCCAAGAACCTGTAATAAGAAGCCAATTCATACACAATTTTCAGTAAAAACCAGTGTTTCATACACATAGCTAAATAATCTAACGTAAATAAATAAAAAATTTGAACTTCAAAGTTTCAAAGTAAAACAAAATATTAAACATAGAAAGCACTGATATCAGCGTTCAAGACAAAATAAATAATAAACATAGGTTGCACATATTAGTGTCCAAGACAAACCAAAGATTAAACATAGGTTTCACTTCCTAATGTTCAAGTTAAACAAAATATTAAATAAAACTGACACTTATCAATGTCCAAGAGAAATTTGGAGTTGTATATCTCAAGTACCAAGATGACTAGAAAATTTTAACTCTCCTCATTTTCCTTTTAAGCCACCAGACTCTAATATCACGAGAAATTGATAAGAAAACAGCTCGTTTCTCTTTATTCATTATTAGCTCCAGGGCAAAAAAGTATAATTCACTAGCTTTTGGAACTTCCTCTGATAACTCATCAAGTTCTTTGACTGCTTGTTGAATGAAAAATGAGTCCATGTCAAGAGTCAAACTAGATGTGGCTCGACTCATATTGTCAGCTGAACTGCATAGTTTATTGATTTGTTTGGGCAACTTTTCATCCCCTCCAACTTGTTTTGCGGATTTACTTTTAGCAGCCTTAAAATGAGAAGATCCCATCTCAACAGATTTTCGTTTCTGTTGCACATGTTCTACAGGCACATATTGAATTCCAGGACTTTCATCATTTTCAACGTATCCAACTTGATTTAATATGTGAACATCATCTAATGTATTTTCTTCCTGAGTTTCTTCAAGTGTATCGTTATCACCATGCTCAACAAAATCGCTCGGCAATATGCTCAAAGAAGGTGCCAATGCTTTATAAACTGTGGCTACTATCCCTTTGAACATTTGGTCCAACTTCCCTTCTAATTCAGGATCAATGCCTGCAGTTCTGAATCTTAGAGCTTCGGGCACCATCTACATATAAATCAATAGTTTAAGTAAACAATTATTAATAATGTTATAAATAAAGAAAACAAAAAATTTACGAGTTTTTAATGTACCTGGAGCCTACTCTCCCACCACTCTTCCGAGGCATCCACGGTTCCTTTTTTATGATTCCACCCTAGTGCAGTATCTTTTTCTTTAAGCTTTTTCCATAACTTTCATTCTTTTTTCAATAAATCCCACTTATTCTTCAATTGTGTTCGTGTATATGCATTCCCTGTCTCTTTTTCAAAATTGTTCACTATTTTTATCCATCCTTTTTTGCTAAAATGAGTACCGGGTCTATTACCATTTAATATCTCCTTAATGCAAAGATCACAAAATATTATTGTCTTCATTTTATCCCATGTTGCTTTGACCTTTTCACCACTTGCATCAACATGTGATGTATCTTTCATCTATCACACACATAAAAATCCACATAATCTCAAAAAAATTAATGCAATTTGTAATCATTGTTTATTTTATAATTAGACAAATCAAAAACAGAAATTTAAACCTCAAGAAGCAACAATTCAAACATTTCTGTCTCAAACTACATGGTCTGAACTAATTATTGTATGATCTAATTCAAATTGAACAAGAAATGACATTATAATCTCAACTTAAAGTAAAAATCTAAATACTTTCATACTATCAAGCTTTATCAAAGATTTTAAGCACTCAATAGCAAAATACTCAATGCTTTGTATTTATTGTGGCACAAAGAACTTTATGATCTAAACCAACAATTTCAAAATTCAAAACATTTGAATCACTAATTAGTTTTATATGCAGATAAAAACATGCACAATTGTATCTTCGTTCGCAAATAGATAAGTGCATATGCACCTCCGTGCAGCAATACAAGGAGTGGGTTTATGTGCTGCAAATTCAATTAACTTACAATAAGAGAGAATTACTGCTGGATCAATGCAAGTGCAGTGTAATGCATGCCCTCCTTTAGAAATTCAAAAGGAGACCATCTAATCTACTCAGGCTTAGTTCATGTTTTTGCCCCATTTCTACAATTTTTCTGCTGTTTTCACTAACCATACTTCTAAAAAAATTATTCTCAACTTTGAGAATTAGGAAAGGAAATTCATTTTATGTGCATGTTGCTTCATTTTATCTAATACTTGCATAATCTATTTTTTATCTAAAATAAATACTTCAATGGCTGCCTCAAAATTCAATATTTTGGTTTGACAGAACTTGAAATTCTAAAAACATTATCAGATTGAGAATTCAATCAGATAAATAGAAAATAAAAGAGGAAAACTAAAGCAAGTGATCTAGAAACGTGACTCTTCTAAAATGAAATCATCAACATTTATAGATTTTTTTTTTTCATTCTACATGTCTAAAACATCACTAACATCTGTGCGCAAATTGTATTCCCCACCTTCTACATCTATTAAGTGTACCTATACGTATAAACAGATCATCAACCAGTTCGGATAAACCATTACAAGTGAGTAAGCACGTAAGTTTAGGAATATGTCAATCGTAAAAAAGGGTTCTTACTCAATCGTTAAAAAAAAGGATTTGAAACAGAAAAAACATGAAACCCATTTATAATAAAATCAAGAAAAAATATGAGAATGGATCAAAAATACCTTAAAAAGGAAGAGCAACACCAAAAATTTAAAATTTTCTTCTCACTGTGTTCTTCAACATCTGATATCAAATCTTAAAGAACACTTTTTTTTCCAGCAGGGAAACCGTAATGGGTAAGCACTATTGTTGGGTTCATAAATTTCAAGGGCATAAATGTCAATTAATCACAAACGTGATTTCCAGAAAACCAAAACTATCATGTTCGGTAATGTTTTTAAAACCGGACCAGACATTGAACCGGTGAAGGTACTAATTCATTTTAACCGGGTTCAACGCGGTTGAATCGGATTTTATATAAAATAATATATATTTTAATTTTACATAATATTCAAAGCAATATTAATATATATGTAATATTTTTTTAAGTTTACAATATTAAAAGGTATAAAAATATCACAAGTCATAACATGTATATATAAAAAACCATAAAATCAAGTGAAACAAAATGATTCAAATCAACTACAACATAATATTTAAGGTAAAATATATTAAATAATAAATATAATTATATAACTATAATAAAAAAAATAAAATTGGGGCTTAAAAAAAATCATAACAAATGATGTTATTTGGTTTAATTGTTTTAAAAAAACAATCTCACATGACTAAGAAACATAGAAGAGTATCCCAAAAGTTTAAAGAATAAAAATATGAGAACAAAACAATCCCAAAATGGCTAAGAAACATAGAAGAATCCCAACTTACTTCTATAAATAATAGAGTAATTTGACATTCAAAATCATGGAGCTTTTGGTGAGCACAAAGCGAACTATTCTTTCGCTTCAATTAAGCTCAAATTTTAGGCTTCAATTGAGCTCAAATTTTAGGCTTCAATCGAACTTTTAATTTTTTTTGAATTCGAGTTTTTCGATTTCAAGTTTTAATATTATATTTCGAGTTGATAATTTTTAGCTCGTGAGTTTTTGAGTCGAGTTGAGCTTACTTTTAAAGTTTTTGAGTTCGAGTCGAGCTCAGTAATACTCGAATTTGACTCAGCTCGTTGAACAAACGACGTCGTTTGGTTTAATTTTTTTTAAAGAAAAAAAGTGAATCGGCAGTTCAAACTGATTTTGCCAATTTTCAGCCGATTCACCCCAGTTTTCCGGTTTTCAGCTGGTTCTTCCGGTTCTTTATCGATTCTGTGCTAATCCGGTTTTGGAGTTAATCGGACATGACAGACTACCGATTCACGGTTCAACCGGTCGAACCGACCGATCCGATCCGATTTTAATAACATTGAAAAAATCACATTTTTAAAGTAAAAGTGCTTTTGGAAATGACTAACGTATTATAGCTTAATTAAGGTTAAAGAAGAATACGAAAGGGGTGTAATTAAAAATATTATTAAAAAAATCTAATATTTTTAGATAAACGTAATTTAAATTTTTTAATATTTATTGGTTGAATATTTTCTTTATAATATTTTTTATTAAAAAATATTAAAATTAATTTGGTTTTAAAAAATATAGGTTATTTTTTATTTTTTAAAAAAATAAAAAATACAGTAGAAAACATTTTAGTTGTAAAATTTAAAAATGATTTTTGAAAAACAAAAATAAGTGAATATATAAAAAATAAAAATATTTTCACTAAAATTATTTTATAAATTTAAAAATATAAAAGCATAAGATCTAGATTTTTAACTTAAACTACACGCGTTGAAATCCTTCTAACTATAAATTTTTTACTTAATACCGTCAAACTTTTTTTTTAAAAAAATTCAATATAACCCCTAAAACATTTTTATATTCGATATGGTCCTTAAACTGAATTTGTTAATATTTTTATATTTAATATATTGAGTATCTTAATAATTATATATTTTAAATTTTAAATTTAAATAATTTCTTATTTTTCTAAAAAACAAATAAGACTTCAAACTTTTCAAAAAAATCAATTAGGTTTTTGAACTTAACCAAAAAATCAATTGAGTCAATCTATTACATCATTATTCATCGTGTACTATCACAACAATATCGTGAGTTGTCACGCCAATATTTTAGTTTGTCATGTAAATTTCGTGAACTGTCATGTAAACATTGTGAGGATCAACATTTGATTCCATTGTCAAATGGTTAGATTGATTTTTTTCTTAGTTTAAGAGTCACATTGAATTAAAAAAATCATACACTATATTATTTTTTTTTAATTTTGAGGGCCTTAAATATCACTAAACATATTTTTTTATTTTAATGATATTTTTATGCTCTTGCATACATAATATATTTTTGTATTTTTTTAATTTAATTGATGTTTAATTGACATTATATTTTTATTATAAACTAAAACAATTTTTGTGTTATGAAATTTATTATTGACTTTATTATTTTATATTTGTATAACTCATATATTAAATTTATGTAATGATTATTTTTAATAATTATATTTTAATTTAATTATTTAATAACTATTTGTTAATCTATATTTAAAAAAATTAGATATCAGATATATTTTACTATTTTTATTTTTGAATTCAAATTTTCATTTATATTAATCAAACATGTTTTCTAAATTTTAAAAAACTAAAAATAAAAACTATTTTCTAAAAATAAAAACAATAAACAAAAGCATAAAATGTTTTCTAAAACCAAACAAACCTTTACATTTTCCATAACATAATTCATTTTCTCTTGAGAATGTAATAATTCAATTGTATATTTTAGTTTAATCCAAAATAGTACTAATATTAGGGGTGAGAGTTTGATCGAGTCGAATAATTTTTTTTGAGTTATTCGAGTTGACGATTCATATTTTATAACTCGGAGTTGACTTGAAATTTTTTCGAATCTAGTTTATAAAATTCGAGTCGAGTCAAATTTTTGAGTTTTTGTTTAAATTTAATTCTAAATATGTATAATATGATGATATTATTTTATTACAATTTAAATGATTTTTTATGATCATATACAATACAATATATAACAATCCATTCTTGTATATATTTTTAATTAAAAAGTACAATACATATATATTTCTTTCATATATGATATACATATATCATACATAATTGAGAGACTCAACTTAAACTTGAAAATTCATCCATTAACTACTAAAAATTTTGAGTTATTCGAGTTGTATTTTACAACTCGATTTGAACTTGCATTTTTTTGAATCGAGTCAAGTTTATGAAATTACAACTCGAAGTCGTTTCAAGTCAAGTTTTTTCGAATCGAGTAAAAAATCAAATTTTCGAGAGTCGAGTTTTGCTCACCCCTAACTAATATACAATGATTTTATTCCATTTGTTATTATCTCATAACATTGTCCCCTTGAATTTTAATTGATAAAATTGTAGTCAATGTTATTCGATTAAGATTATTATTCAGGCACCTTAGAACAAAACCTTAGTCGCATCTCTCTTTCTTCAACTTAATTTTCTTTTAATACTTTTGTGTCGTCTTCTTCTTTCACTTTGATTTCTGTTTAGTCGATGGCGACATCAATCTTAATGTTTGTTGCAGACCGCCATGGACTATTAGTTCTTTTGTTTTTTTATTGTGTCTTTTTTTTTCTCAAGTCTTTTTAATTTTGAATAAGAATCTTTGTTCTTGTGACACATTGTTCTATGTTCTTGTGACACGTTTTTATATGCTCTTGTGGCACACATTTTCTCTACTTTTGTGACACGATCCTTATAATTTTTTATATGTTTTTCGCATACTTTGCAATCATTTGGTACACACACAAAACTATCATGATGTTATTTCTTCATTGGTTTGTCGGTGATCACATATAGTCAGATCCCTCTTTTTAAAAAGGTTGTTTGCTGATGTAATCAGAATTGTGTAGCAAAGCAGCCTACAAGATTGTTTGGTTCTATAACACCCTAATCAAGTCCAACCCGAAGATCCATGGATTATGGTGTTACACGGAACCACCGAAATGGCTAACCCAAAAATTTTCCTTTTAAATCAATTGTAAAACACCATGTCAAAGAAAATTCATACAAGATAAATAAAATGTAATAATTTAGTTTACAAATACATGGCTACAAATATTTAAAATAACAAAATACAGAGTTTAATACAAAACATAGTTACAACTAAATAATAATAGAGTCTAAATTGTTGGATATATGAACTGCAAAACTTCACCGTTAGCATTGATTGGAAATATAAATAGTAATTAAAAGGAAAAAATTCATAAACCGTGTCGTGGTAAAAACCACTACCTTAGAAACGAATTCGCCCCGATGTGTGTAATCGCTGCATTAGGCGGATCGTCCCCCGAGGTTAATACGGTCGCTCCGAATTCCGTACACCTGAAACCGGAGTGGACTGCTGGTGGTATTGCTCTTCTGATTGGAAAGTGCTCAGAGAGAACTCACAGAGAGAATTGTAGAAAACACTTTTGTAAGTGAATTGTGAATGTTTGAGAGTGAGTTGAGAAGTTGAATATAGCCCTCTATTTATAAGCTAGAAATAGGGTTAAAATCGTCCATAAAATTTCAGGATTAAATCTCTTCTTTTGTAACAGCTGAAACGTCTAGATGAACCTGACTCAAAAATAGTCCAGTTTCATTGCATCATTGTTCAGCTGTTATAACTCCCGAAATTATATCATGTAACCCATGGAATTAAATCAAATAACTCTTGTAACTCATGATATTAACAGCTTGTCTCTTCTTCTGTACAAAGCTGGAAATCAGTCCAGATACATCTTAATATTTTTGATTTAATTTAGGAAAAGTTGTTTAATATCTGATAACTCTCATAAACCAGCTGTTATCATTTGAAATTAAACAGTCCTCAACAACCTATAAATATCAGTTGAAATCTTTCACATTTTTTCCATTTGTTTTTTTCAAAGAAAAATTCCTCAAGAATTTTCTCTAAAAAGATAGTATCCGCGCGGACGTGTCGAAGACACGTATTACCACGACCACGACCACGACCACGGGCCGAGCCGTGCCAAGCCGAGACGGACAGACGGACGGCGGCGGTGCGCGAGAGTCCCCATTGTTCTCTATCACTCAACAAGGAAGTGGGAAAGCCAAGCCTTAAATACTATTCCCAATAGTGTTTCCAATACTATGTGGGATTGATCATTACCAACATACAATAATGTATGCTCTCTAATAATAATCAAGACGTACTCTGAAGTCTTTGCTGAGCTGGAACTGCTGGCGACGATAATGTTCCTCGACTGGCCTCCGAAGAACCTGCGCACAGAAACATATTCCGAACGCTAAGCTTACGAGCTCAATGCCTCACAAATAACTTTATTATACTATATGTATTCACTAAATGTGCTTGCTAGAGACATAGATATAAAGACATGGAAATACTGATTTGACATACTAATATAAGCATCGTGGTACGACTAAGGGTTCTATATCTCGAAGCTCATAAACCCCTATAGTTTTTCTAAAATAACCTTGGGTATTTGGGTGAGATCTAGAGCTGCACCAGAAACATGGACTTGGTCAACTTACTCCGTCGAGTCTTGGGGCATCTGCGCCCAACTGGCAGTTAAGTGCCTTGGCACTGATAGGATATCCAACTGCTAGAGTAACTAAGTGTCCTGACTGTGTGCGTCAAACAAGTCTAGTTTTATGTCATTCTATCTATTGTTGTTTCTAATTGTTCTGAGCTTATTATTCTTCGCACTTGTAGTTTTATTTCATGGTATTCTGGTGCTATTGAGTCCCTCAATTTTATCCCTTAAAAACCTTGGGTTTCTTACCTAAAACTGTTCTTGGGTACCAATACTAAGCTCTTCAATATCGATACTGCCCTTTGGGTATTGATATTAACCTCAGGGTATCGATACTGTTGACTTATTAAAGGTGATAACAAAAGGTTGGTATCGATACTCCTTCTCAAGTATTGATACTTCTGGTCTGTGGTATTGATATTTCCTGAGTACAAATACAAATTTGACTTTGATGTTTTGAAAAATGTCTAAGTATCGATACTTTACCCTTAGTATCGATACTCCCATGAGTATCGATACAAATTTGACTATTGATGTCTTCTAAGTAAACTTGGTATCGATACCACCCTACAAGTATCAATACCTCACTTACAATATCGATACCTATTGCATAAGTATTGATATTATTATGCCCAAAAACCCTTTTATTTTTAACACCTGAAGAACAATATCAATGCTATTATTTCAGGACTGATATTCGTGAACAAAAACACATTGTTTTAGGCACAAAAATGACCCCCAACACTCTCAAACATCTTAGTAAGAGAAATCAACAGGTGACTTCACTAACATTTAAAGATTTCAACATTTCATAAATAAAATGGATGAATTGCTCTCTTGGTCCTCTAAGTTTTAGTCATCAATTAAAATCACTCATTTTCAACTTATGTTGAGCTTAAAACAAGCCAAATCAAAACTCACTTGGTCCATGACATCATACAAGGCTAATGTGCTTACTTAAACTTACTCGGATTAACTCGAAACTACTAACCCGAAATTTGGAGCGTTATAGGTTTGTTCACCGCTCCTTTTATTACTTCGTAAAGCGTCTCATTCGATAGAGACAATGAGTTTCTATGAAGGTTATTGGGTTTTGATGTTGGTCGTTATTTTGAATGGAATGTTTTGTTTTTCTTTAGGTTTGATATTTTATTTTTGTATGAGTATTTTGGTGATTATTGTTTCTAATTTTCTCTCTATATTTTGATGTGTTATAATTTTGATTCATTCTATTATTAATAAAATCTATTTTTATTGTTTAAAAATATTATTATTCCTACGTACGTTTATTTAAAATTTAAATTTTCATCAAATATGTCAATAATTACTTTTTACTATGTAAGTTTATGTACATCGATTATATTTAATCTTTAATAAATATCATTTAATTTTTTAAAATAAAATTATTTTAAATAAAAAATCCATATATTATTAGATGAAATTTATATTTTTTTAAACGGTATGATTGATAAGTAATATATATTTTAACAATACACAAATAACATGTAGATAACAACGCACGAATCAAGCGATCTCAATAATAAATGAACTATTGTTGTTTTTTAAATTCTTAAGTTCCAGCATTAAAAATATCATGATAACTTTTTAATATATATATATATATATATATGGTTTCACAAAATCATTCAAAAATTTCCACTCTAAAAACACATAAAAACATTGATTTTTTAAAAAATATATTGATTCACAAAGCCATACTTTTAAACTCCGATTCATCTTAATCTTCCCTAATTACTTAATGGTGAACATCCATGTCAACAGGGGCCTCCACACTTGCGACGCTGCCGTCCTTTCCCTTATACCGTCGAGACACCCACAAGTACACCAAGAAATTAGCAGCATTGACTGCTGTCAATATCCAGTAAAAATTGTCAAGCCTGCTTCTGTTACGATCATTTCTTAACCATCCTTGTTGTTCCCCACCAGTCGCACGCTCAACGATTTTAACAATGGCCGTGCTTAAACAATTCCCAATTTCAATCTCGCTCAGAAACATCGCACTGCTTATGCTTCTTGATCCATCTGTCACTTCGTCGTAAAAGAACTCCAATTGTCCCACATAAGTGAAAACCTCATCGCTGCCGATTAAGAAGAACTGTGGAAGCAGCCAAAACAACGTCAAAGACGACGGATTAGGGTGGTCTCGTCGTTTCTTCTCAACTAAAGCAGCTGAGGCCATTACAAAGATGTATATGAATAGGCCAACACCCATTCTTTGCAACGAGGTAATGCCACGGTTATGACCGGTGCATTTGCGTAAGATTGGGACCAACTATACTTCGTAGATGGGGACGAGTATGAGGGCGTTGAGGGCGCTGAAAACAGGGGCTGAACCTGCTGGAGTGGTGAAGTGAGGGCCGAGTTTTCGGTCCATGATGGTGGCTTGGCTGATTAAGGTTGAGAGTTGAGCAAATGAGACTGAAAGCGCTATCATCGATGCCCAAACCGGGAGGATTCTAATGAATGACTTGAATTCTTCTAATTGAGTCACTGTGCAAAGCCTCCGTCGGCTCTTATTGTTAGCTTCAGGATCCATCACCATTGCTGCCTTCTCCAAGAACCTGTACTGTTTGGTTCGAGCCAGTTTTCGAACACCATATATATCAGACTCCATGGAATCAACCTCAAATAAAACAGCTCCACGTTCTAATTGAACCCCATTAAAATGGTTCCTGGCAGAAACCACGAGAACCTGAAGAAACCTTGTAAAAGGACTTCCCATGGGTTTTTTGCAACGTATAAGGGTATTCCAGCAGCTAGGATTATAATGGAGCAAAACAATAGCCTATTAGCCTTAGTTGGGACTCCGAAACCCCAACCGAAACCTCTCTTCTCTTGTATATATACCTGAAGTGTGATACCCAATATGGCGCCCATGTTAATGGCAAAGAAGAACCAGTTAAAAAATGAATATTTCTTTTGTCCTTCTTTTTTCATCGGCTTCATCGAACTGGTCGGCTCCAAAGGATGAAACGCATGGCTTGATACCTCCGGTTCCCCGAGAGCTATAAGAGCTAGTGCAATAAAGAGGAAACCTCTTGATTGTCGGTTGCTTGTATGCAGGGCCTCACCGTGCATTTTGGCGGTCGCAGGCTGTCTATGGAGGCTGATAGCGCCAGCAAAACCATTCCCTGAGAGAGAGAAAAAAAAGGTTACATGGTCTAACACTGAGCAGAATCAGTTGCAAGCATATGAAATTAAACAATGGAGATTCTAACTTACAACTGCATATATGCAAGAAAAGATGATGATGGTCAAGAATCGACCCAAATAAGCATTGACAAGGAATGCTCCGAGTAGAGTTAGAACATAAGCAGCTCCAGTCCAATCAGTCGCATGAGTTGCAGCAGATGGAAGCGATTGGTGCATTTCGAAAACCAAATAAGCCACCATGTTCACTGCTATTGCAAAGAAGGCCAATCTCTCGGCAACCTCATTAACTTGAATTCAAAGAAAGAAAAACAGAAACAAACCCATAAATCAGTGACCACTACCAGTACCATGCTAGTGCATCAAAAACTGCCATGGGAGCGAGGTTTAGTAAATACATATGATAAATGGAGATGCCTTCCATCCTCCAGCGGTTTGCTTATCTGCAATTTTTCCTCTATTGTCCACGCATCCATTGCTAACCAACGTGGTTGGTGATTCAATTCCCTCCTGTAAACAAAACATTAGCCAAACTGAATATATCTGGGTGGCATTTACACACACTTTTGTGTTACAATATGCTATTAATATTACCTTCTCATTATCCTGTTTTATCCCCTCAACAAAATTTTCCATAGATGGTTGTATAAAGGACTTCTCAAATGGGGTGCCACCAGGTTCCATTGTTTCCGATGTTGAAACTCTTGGTTCGGTTCTGCTTTCTGGTAGGGATATTTTAAAGAGAAAATAACTTTAGTGACCGAAAATGCCTTATAATATACGATTTTAACCAACTTTTTTTGGATATGCGAAAATGACCAACAAATTTGCAACGCGAACTCCAATTTCGCAACACAGTTTCCAAATTCGCAAATCAGTTTCTGCAATCGCAACGCGAATTTCTTTCTCGCAACGTTATTTTTCAAATTCGCAACACGGAATTTCAAATTCGCAACTCGATTTCTAAATTCGCAACTCGATTTCTAAATTCGCAACGCGAATTTCTTTTTCGCAACACAAGTTTCATTTTCGCAACAAGATTTTCTAAATCGCAACAAGATTTTCTAAATTGCAACACGAATTTTGTTTTCGCAACACGAATTTTAATTTCGCAACAGCTTTTATTTTCGCAACACAAATGTTTTGAGTATATAAACTACGCAGCAGCAACAACTTATAACCTAAATCCCTAAATCACAACTCATTTCATCTCCATCTATCACTCTCTCCGGCGACATTTTGTTTCTATATCCAACGACATCCTTCCCCATCTCTAATTTTTTTTACATAATTTTATTTCTATATAATTTTTCAATGATTTCTCTCTCAAATTATCAACTATCAACTTAATAAAGGTATGTTTTTCTCTAAGTTAATGATGATATCTAGTTTATAGCTCATTTGTTTAGTAAATTAATTTACAATTTGTAGAATGAAATCATCCAATGTTGATCATGTTTGGATATATTTGTGTTTTGGAGGGTCATGAGAGAATGTTCATGGTGTTTTACAATATATGCATTTACCCATGAATCTTCAACTAAAACTGTCATTAAAAAAGTTAACTTATGAAACTCTAATGTTACGTGTTGCAAAGAAATTGAATTTAGAGCCCCTAAGTGGATTTAGGCTATCTTATCAGAGAAAAGGTAAAGTTTATTTGTTAACCGACAATGAAGATGTTGAACGATTCATTGCTTACATTAGTGTTTCGCAAGAAGATGATGTTACATTGTATGTTAATGAACCTAGAAGTAGTGAAGTTGGGTCAGTAGCGGGTAGTAATCAACTAAGTTCTTCAACCCCAGTTTATAGTGCTCACAATGTACAACGTTGTTATCAACCTCAAAATTTAATGGTTCCGCCACAATTTCATCACCAAGAAAATTTTGTTTCACCACATTTCCAATACCAAACACAATATCAAACGTGTTTTCAAAACCCACAATCTTTCCCTAATCCAAATCTCAATCAACTTTCAGCACCAAATTCCGGTTTTCGTATTGGCCAGTTAGACGATGATGAGCCAACAGAAAAAATTGTGAGTACTAGTCAGTATTCGAAATTTGATCTTGGTCAATACCCGGACTTTGATCTTGGTCAATACTCGGATTTTGATGATGTTTCAGAAGAAGAAACAGACCCTGCGTGTAATGATTTTGATATTGGTCAATACCTGAATTTTGATGATGAAACAACCGCTGTCGAGGAAGATGTTGTTGATGATAATGAGGAGGAAGTTACGACTATGAATGAACATGTTGAACATCCATTCTGTAATTCATATAACCCTGAAGAAAAAGAAAAAGAAAATGCCACGGGAGTATAACTGGAATATGCCAAAATTACTTCAGATACCGGAAGAAGAGTCGGTAAAGATAGAAGTTGATTGTTACACAAAAGTTATTCGTATCAAGAAAGATGATTGTTTTGATACAAAGGATGACTTGAAGATAGCTTTGTATACGAAATGTGTGGAAGATGGCTATCAACTAAAAGTTAACAAATCAAGCAAAGATCGTTTCGAAACAAGGTATATGATTGACAAAAACTGTACGTGGCGTATGATTGCAAAGAGGATAAAAGATTGCAAAATGTTTCAAGTTAGGACTTTTATTGATAAACATACATGTTCAAGAACCCAAGTTTTTCCTCACCATAGACAGGCAAACAAAAAGGTGTTGGGTGGTTTTCCGGCTGAGTTAATGTTTTTGAATGGCAGGGTATATCGGGGACATGAAATTATGACTGACATGAATGCTCGGTTCAAGATTAATATCTCATATTCTCAAGCTTGGAGAGCCAAATGTTATGCTTTGGAATTGTTGAGGGGGGTCTCCAGAAGCATCGTTTGCCCAACTGCCGGCTTATTGTCACAATTTAAAGCTAAAAAATCCTGGGTCGGTAACTCATATCAATACAGATAGAGATGGACGCTTTGAGTTGCTGTTTATCGCCATTGGTGCTGTGGTTAGTAAATCAATATAATTTTGTTGACTCATTTTTGTTAGTTACATGCATTTCACATTTAAATGATTATATTTCTTGTTTATATTATTTTATAGATTCGTTCGTTTATTACTTGCATGCGCCCAGTTATTATAGTTGACAGAGCATATTTGAAAGGTCGACACCTTGGAGTAAACTTATTAGCAGTAGCCATAGATGCTAATAATGGGATACTGCCAATAGCTTACGGGGTTGGCAAATCTGAAACATCTGATTCATAGACATGGTTTATGGGGCATCTTAGGGATTGCATAGGGTCCTATTAGCAATCTGACAATCATATCCGATAGGGCAAACTCAATTGACAACGCTGTTAGAAGGTGTTTCCCAGATGCTTCCATGGACTTTGTGGTGTTCATTTGTATAGAAATCTAAAATCAAGGTCTGCTGGTATAAAAAATCACAAATGAACATACAGGAAGGCTGTAAAAGCTTATCGGAAAGTGGATTTTAATAAGCATATAAATTGTTTTAGACGTGTTTTGCCTCAATGTGCTCAAACACTAGAAGATGTCGAGTTTGAAAGATGGTCAAGAGTACATTAACTTGGAGCAAGATATGGTTTCATGACGTCTAATAGTGTAGAATCAATCAACGCTCTAAGTCGTCATTCCCGAAAATTACCTATTACTATGTTAATGGAGTTTTTTCGAGCCTCTATTCAACAGTGGCACTACAAGAAAAGAAACCATGCAGGTATTATTTCTTTAAATTCGTAACTTATCATATTTAATATATTTTACTAAGTATTATTTATTTAAATTTACAGGAACATTGGAACGTCGTGTTACACCATGGACTGAAAAAAAGATAACGAAACGTGTTGTGAAGTCAACGTCATATAGAGTTGAACCATGTTCAAACACTTTGTTTTAAGTATTGGATAATAACTTAAATGGGCTTGTCGATCTAAATGCAAAGACGTGTAGTTGTATGAAATGGCAAACATCTGGTTATCCGTGTGGCCATATTATAAAAGTTGCTCTTCATCTAAACCAAGATGATTCAAGCACATACGCTATAGATTGCTACACAACAAAAGTATATCGACAGACTTATGCAGAGATTGTTTACCCTATTCCAAATCCTTCTGAGTGGGACATACAAGATGACTTACAAACAGTTTTGCAACCAGTCATGGACAGCATGCTACCTGGCCGACCAAAAATCACGATCGTATACCATCTAAGGGTGAAGAGAAGAGGATATCAACATGTAGTCAGTGCAAGGAAAGTAGTCATACAAGGTTGACCTGTGGATCACCAGTGCCATCACAATCAACTTTTCCTCTACCAAAATATGGATCCTCATCAAAATCCAAAGCTCATATGGTGTCAAGCAAAAGGAAATCAAAATCGCAATCAAAATCAAAATCAAAATCCCAATCACAACCGGCTTTACCTTTTGGGACTTATTAACTTAGGTGATTTTTAAATGCAAACGTTGTATTATGTGTATTTTATGTGTGAATGCATACATTTTCAGTTAGACATGCAAGAAGAAACTTGAGTTTAAACATTGCTATGATCTGTTCAGTTGTTATCACTTATCAGATTGTTGTCTGTTATCTTTTTGAAGGTGTTTTCCTTGAATTCGCAACGCGAAAGTCAAATTTACGTTGCGATTGTTGCGAAAGTCAAATTCATGTTACGATTGTTGCGAAAGACAAATTCGCAATGAAAAAATCGCAACACAAATTTGACTTTCGCGAAAATCGCAATGTGAATTTGACTTTTGCGTATTCGCGTTGCGATAGTGTACATTCAACACGTCTTTTTTGCCTTCAACATAATGCAGATTGGAAATTAAACAACAAATCAATTAAGCAACATTGTAAATGAGTTGCTATATATATGTAAAATATTTGTTCACAGTATATCCAAATGCTCCTAACAATAAGGAGCTTACATCCAAATACATCAATTTGTTCACGCATCTCACTTCAGGATTAACCTGCAGAAATGTTATGGCCATGAGATTTTCTACACATCTAAAACCAACAAACAACAAAATTATATGTTAACAACACTTGCTCAAACTTACCAATAACAAATGGTTGTTTATGCATACTTTCAGCACGCGGATGCAGGTAGGCAATGTCTCAAATATATCGCTCTAGCCATAAAATACTGAAACCACTGTACCTCTATCTCTATTTGTGGGAGGTAGAAACTGTTTACCTCCTGTCATCAAACGTTTCAAGCACATGCATACAAGAGGACCACAATCCTCTCTGGCTCTCGCCGTTTGTTGTGGCGCTGTCTCGTCTCTCATCATTACAATTTTGAACTTTTTTGGCTTCTTGTTTCCAGAATTAGTCCAATAATCAATCGCATCCAAGTATTTAGCCAAATGAGCGCTCCATCCCTTACAAATAATATCTTTCAAATCAGACAATGATATGTAATTCAACATGCTGTCATATACTATCGTCTTCAGGGATGGGAGCTGAAGCTCTACGAAAAGCCAATGACGACGTTCTATAACAGGGATAAACACCTGCAATCATAAATAATAATTCAATTGCGCACATCAAATAAAATTTATGAACACCTTTAAAATATTCAAAAATAAATATTAACCTTATCGACCTCCCACCACACAGGATAAATGATAGCTTTTCTATTACCCAAGACATATGAAGCGTCTCTCTGATCCTTCAAGTAAGCTACGTGAAAAGACGAAGGCATAATAGTCCATCGCGTCTTTTTTATTTTCTTCAATTTCCTTATAATCAGAAGACGTGACACCCATGCATCAATATGTTGTTTTATAAAAAAATACATATATTAGTGAATTTAATAAATTTAAAAAAATAATCAAAATGCAATATAAGAAGAATATAAGACTTACCCCCATTCAAAATAGCCATTCTCTTCAACCCCTAATAAAACACTCCATCAAGACCGATCAAGAAACAAATGCATACTATCGTCGATTTTGCATATGTCAGCGTAACACCCCTGGCTCCGCTCATGTAGATAAAAATCAACTACGCTCTTAGCTCAAAGGGTATTATCCATAATTGTGTCTGGTAGTGTTCTCCTCTCCTGCTGAGGAATGTACTGGCCGGTAACTCATACGAAAGCCAACTCTCATCCATCATACCGGGAACATGAGGGGGTTTATCAATATGTCGACATAGTATGCCATGTGAATCGGGCTCTTGAACGGTGTGAGGGGCCTCTTGAACAATGAGAGGGG
The DNA here is from genome assembly GCF_006381635.1 of Hibiscus syriacus. NCBI lineage: Eukaryota > Viridiplantae > Streptophyta > Magnoliopsida > Malvales > Malvaceae > Hibiscus > Hibiscus syriacus. The sequence continues at coordinate 23,993 of NW_024062705.1, forward strand.
CCTCTTGAATAGTGGGATAAGCCTCTTGAACGATAGGAGGGGCCTCTTGGACGATGACAGGTGAATCAGACTTCTTCTTACGGAGTCTTGGAATAATTGGGGTGAAAGGAGACGTAATGGCACGTGCACGACGTCTGATGCGTGAACTCCGTCGTACAAGAAAAACCCGACGTAAAGCATCTACCTTATCGGGCCGCTAAAAATAAATTAATACATAAATCAGTAAATAAATAATTAAATAATGCCGAAAAAAGGTTATTTGCATTTTTAGTATAGTATTAAACAAACTTACCTCATTGCGTAGAGTATGAACCTCATTCTGCAACGATGAAACAATCTCACGTAGAGCGGCTACCTCATCACGTAAAGTAGATACCTCACCATGTAAAGCACCATTGTCGTCGCGTAAAACTACCTCATCACGTAAAGTAGATACCTCACCACGTAAAGCACTATTGTCATCGCGTAAAACATCTACCTCACCACGTAAAAACCGTACCTCATCACGCCATGCACCATTGTCGTCACGTAAAGTACCGACCTCATCACGCAAAGCACTGACCTCATCACGTAACTCCCCTTACTCATCCCGTGGAGGCGGAGAACGAGGAGATAAATGTCGTGGCATCTTTTCCGGTCGCCTATCATGAGGTGATGGTGGAGAAGAGGCTCAATGATGTGATGGAATAGGTGATGGCTCTCAGTGTGGAGATGTATAATCGGCTCGATCAGGTGATGGCTCTCGGTGTCGAGCTATAGAATCGGCTCGATCAGGTGATGGCTCTCGAAGTGGGGGGTGCTCATCATCCGTCCCATCAAAAAAACACTTACTAGCTTGCCACCAATCAGTGGCAAGCTCAGCCTCTGTAATAGATAGTTGGCCTCCTAACAATATAAAAGCTCAAACAAAGTCAAACGTCTACTAGTAATAACTTGTTTATATATAGTAGTATTTGTGTTAACTTACATCATTCATCATCGTATATGATAGTAAATCTTCCCAATCCAACAGTCGGATCCTCCTCCAAGTAATAGCCCTAGGAATATCATTTGTTTTTTTGATTGCATATGTGTGCATGCTGGGAAAAGCCTCAAATATCCAAATCTACAAACAATATAGTACACAAACATTAATTTTAGTAATTGTTAAATTTAATTATAATTTTGGAAACATTATATAGAAATTCTTACCTTAAAGTCCCAAATAAAGCCTACCAAAGTGTATTTGGAACCATGGCCACGCAAACTACGACGGTCCTCAAAGGCAGACGACAACTTTTTCCAGGTAGCTTTCCATAGATATGAACCCCACGGAAACACGTTCCATGCATTTAGGTCCTCTACCAATAATATTAGGTCCTCAGAAATAGGTTGTCTGGCTCTTTGCCTAAAAAGCCGGCATGTAAAAGTAATAAAAGACATACTCGGACAATATCGAGGTCATCCATCCGAGTAAAACCATCTTTAAGAAGTAATCATTCAAGTCGTCGACGTGTAAACTGGGCTTCGCCTTTTCCAGCTCAGGAAAAACCCGAGATAACCATGATGGGCGGGCGATATGACTAGTGTACCGACCTACTTCATTGTGTCTGAAACATAGACCAGTGATTAAGCAAAACTCCTCCCTCCCAAAACAAGTATACGCCGGTGGAAAATGAAACCATATCTCTTCATCACCACGTTGTATTCTCTCGGGTAGATCGTTAGTCATGGTCTGAAGAAACAAATGGGTCAACATAGCATCTCCACCTGGATGTTGTACTTTCAGCCATGCCCGAAGCAAGTATCCTCAAAATAATTTTCTTTGTATAGGTGTAAGTGTCAACGCAATTGTAGTATCGACGCAATTGTAGTGACTATGCTTAATTTATTCCTTAGAGTCAATGAAGCCGAAAAATTTTCTAACAAAAACAATAAACACACCAAGTTAGATATACCAAAAACTACAAATTATACACTATAAACAAACATGATATTAAACAGTGAAAACAAAACCAAATATGTTTCAAACTAGCACGGTATTCACCCAAGTCATTATTCTATCATAGTTCACAAAATGCATCAGATAACATTCCAGAAGTAAGCACTTATATAAACATTTAAAAGGACAACATATAGGTTTAGTGCAGGTTCAAGGACAACATAAAGAGTAGTTGTTTATTCTTTAAACTTAAATTCACAACACTGTGAAGTTAGTATTTGTCTTTGTTTTTTTGTTGAAGTAATGTAATTCATTCAAGTTTCAATTTCAGAATAAGAGTAGTTTCTGAAACTTAAATTCGCAACGCGAAACTAAAATCGCGTTGCGAATTTCATTTTCGTGTTGCGAATTTAAGTTTCAAAAATTATTCTTCTGCAATACTTCAACCAAAAGACAAAACAAAGACAAATACTAACTTCACAGGGTTAAAGACTAAACAATTTAACAATATTGGCAGCAACCGAATGAATTTACTAAGCAAGCTAAGTGAAATGGTTAATCTATATATTGAAATTACCAGTAAATTTATCATTAACTTAAATATGAAAAATCTAATAATAAGATAAAAATTTCAAAATAAAAATAATTAAAAAAACTAACATTCGATGGTTGATTTTCTATTTGTGGCTGTGAATGGTTGTGAGGGTGGTTCTGAGAGATGGAGATAGAGGGGGTCGTCGGATATGGGGACGGATTTCGCCGGAGATGTGGACAGATGTCGCCGTAGAGAGTGAGAGATGGAGATGGGACTGAGTTGTGATTTAGGGTTTTAGGTTATGAGTTGTGATTATATTGTTTACATTTGTGTTGCGAAATTAATATTGTGTTTCGAATTCGAAAATAAAATTCGCGTTGCGAAAATAAACGCGCTTTGCGAATTTGACTTCTGTGTTGCGAATTACAAATTCGTGTTGCGATTTACATATTCGCTTCGAAATTTTCCACGCGATTTACATATTTGCGTTGTGAATTTGGAAAATCGCGTTGCGGAAAAAAATTGTGTTGCGAATTTCAAAATTGAGTTGCGAAGCGAATTTGTTGGTCATTTTCGTAAATCCAAAAAAAATTGGTTAAAATCGTATATTATAAGATATATTATAAGGTACTTTCGGACACTGAAGTTATTTTCTCTATTTTAAATGAGTTTATTATATAAATAAAAATAAAAGATCAATTTACCTACTGAAAAATAAAAACTTTAAACAACCGTGTACCTTCTTGTCATGTGGTTTGACCGATTTGCTTTGTTGTTTACCGAGTTTGTGCTTGAAGCTACGGGGTAGATGATGGTTTCTCGACGGCAAAAGGGATAATCGGTCTTTTTTATTTGTAGAAAGCGTCCAACTTCCAAATGGAGTTGTGCCGAAGAGCCACAAGCTGAATTAATGGTTAGATGCTGGCGATGATTTGTTGATTATTTGATCAAATCTGGTAATGAATGAGCCACTCGAAATGGCTGGCATTTCCTTTTCTGTAGGGATCCTTGCCTGATCGGGTTAAACTCGGTTTTTCTATATTGTACCTGTTTTACTCGTAGAAAAAAACAAAAATCTTTTCTTTTTGGTTCAAGGTTACGTCAGTTTAAATTATGAGTTTTGCTATTTGGGTTTCTAAAAGGGCATGGCCCATTGTTGAAGCAGGCTCAAAATTATTAGCAGATATGATTGCACAGTTGGTTTAGTCTCAGCAAGTGAACTTTTCTTACTGGCAATGTAAAATTCTCTATTTTCCACGTCTAAAGTAGACTTACAAATTGTTCTAGGATATGCACTTCGACATAATAAGTGATACTCGGAGGAACATGCATAATTATTAAAAAAGAGTGTGCCATGAAAATCATGGCTATGATTATGAACTGTAAGTGTACAGACATTTCATGTAGCTAAAAGCTAGTTTTTAGGTTTACATGCACCATGGGGATTGCAAGGCGTCCCAGTCAGTGGCATCGACAAGATTTGTACCAAGAATGCCTGGAATCATTGCAAAATCCAACGACATAGCAGCTTCTGCCCAAATGGAGTCATCTAAAACAGGCAAGTTCACACTCATATTCTCCCAAACCCCACCGCTTTCCTCTTCACTCTCCCCAAATCTGGCATTGTTATCCGCCATGTTCCCTGGATAACCAATGTTCTCGTTGGGGAAACACACGTCAACTGAATTATTATTGTTCAACGGAGTTGCATCATTGACGCTGATAATAATTGGGCTATTTGATGAACTCGTAGCTATTGGGGCGACCTGAAAAATTGGGTGGCAAGTTGAGCTTGGCACCCGAGCCGTAGAGTTTACGTGCGGAAGCATCGTAAGTGATTGCAGCTTCAAGAGCGGTGTCAAAAGTTCCAAGCCAAAGACGACCACCACGGTTGGGTTCACGAATTTCAGCCACCCATTTGCCCCAAGTTCTTTGCCTTACGCCTTTGTAAGTGCAAAGAGCATTCTCCGGACCTCCTTTCCCTCTCATGCACCCTTTTCTCGAGCTCGCTTGTGCAGCTACTTTCTTCACTTGTTTTCTTTCTCCAGAGCCACCCATGACTCAAGCTGACATTGTTCCAAAAAGAATCAGGGTCCAAGGTAGGAAATATAACAACAAAAGTAGTAACTGATACGCACACTATTCGACCGTAATTAAACGATAGAAAGAGAGATAGAATTAAGACCTCAAATGGTGGGGGTGTAAAGTAATTAAGCTTTTATAGAACGTGTCTTAAGATGGGTTTGAGATGATACATGTCGAGGAAAGCTAGTTTGCACGCGTCGACAGTAAAGCTCATTGGCATCTGTGATAGCCACACTTGGCCTAGATTCATTATAGTCTGTAAAACAAACTCAGGGGTCAAACAGTGAGTTTTTGGAGTTTGGGGAGGGATAGAGATCAACTGGGAATGACGTGTTTGGAGGATAAGAACGTCCGAGGGTTGAGAGGAGGACACGTTTATAAACGATAAATGATAATGCGTTTCTTAATACGTGGGAGCCCCTAATCACTACTTCATCTGGACACACTTTCAAGAATGCCCTTCATTCATGCATCCCTGTCATCGGGGCCCATCCTTCTTGCTCTAAAAAAGGTATTAAAAAGAAACACAACGATTTGATTCTAGTAAATCGATTTTTATTTTTCAAGTTCAGGAAAAAAAAGGTAATGAATGCTCGACAAAAACTAGGCACTTTAAGTAAAATATAAGTTCTATATCTCCAAAATCAAATTAAAGTTTTTAAAATAACAAATTAACTCAAATCAAAATATTTAAAATCGGCCAATAATCAATTTGAATTTTAACCGGTTCTTTTTATAAGAATTAGGAGTCTCGTTAAAAATTTCTTTTAATCATCAAAATCCTAAATCGTATGTCAACGAAAATTAGAATGAAGAAAATAGTATCTCATGATTTATTAAATAAATAAATCAATACAACTTAGAAGAAAGAACACACTAATCTAGATACAAGCACCAAATCAAGAAAAAACAAAAAACCTTTAAGAAACCCTCCTCAAAAAAAAAAAAAAAAAAAAAGACAACCCTATCCGATATCAACTCACACCTATCCCGAGCCACACAACACTAAAAACCAAAGTAACCAAAAACAACACTCAAATCTATTAATGTGAAAAAACACAACCGACTCCAAGAGGCGAACCCTATGCATATTTGGAGAAGCAACACAATCCAATCAATTAAAACTACTTCAAAAACCACTAATAGACCAAAGCCCAAGCTTCCTCCGAGACACTTAAGCAACCTCAACCTTTTACTTATTGTTTTTTGATTCGCGAGGTATTTTTCCTTCCCGAGCTTTGGGCCCTTCCTAAGACCCTCTCCTTGCAACCAGATTGAATTAACCTATTGCCGCATTAGAAACCAAAAGACCCATATTGAGACCGTCTTCCAGGGCATGAGACTTCACAACGTTTTGATATGATCGATCGAGGGCACTAGGTAAGGAAGACCCCAAAACTAAAATTAGCCTTGAAACTAAACCAATCTCGCCACCGGTAGTTCCACCACCATGTACAACTTCTTTCCCAAGTTGATTTGACAAATTTTCCAACGATCCAAGTGGAAAGGAACTCGGTATAACCTCAGGGGAACGTCGACCAATAGGAGGAACTTCAATTTGAGTATTGGAGTGGGCCAATGCAGCCATGCTCGACTTGGAATTCTTGGATTTGTCGTTATCAGAGCCAATAATGTCTTCTTCATCTTCCTCGGGATCCCAAGGAATATGCTTGAAACTCGGATCGATCTCGCGAACCAGTACTTTAAACGATTGGCGTTCAACCTTTAATCCTACTACCTCGTCAATTCTAGAGATGGTATTTGTGAAATTTTGGATTTTTGCCCAATCAAAGGACGATGGATATTGGGAATTTTCGTCTATAGCAATAATTCTCCCCCACTTTAATGCTATGTTTGTAAAGGTATCCCAGCTCTAGCATGAAAAAGAATCCCTTCGCAAACCAACCAAATATGTCGACTCTCCACCACCAAGTTTTTTGACCATGATTCAAACCTACCGAACCACACTGCCAGAGACTCCGAATTATCAACCTTCATTCTATTCATTAACATCGAGTTTTCAAAACACAATAAGACAACATTTTCAATAGCTCTCATCAACGAAAAACCATTAAGAACTTTTTCATGCATCTGTCTACGAGTAACTTACTATACCCCTAGGTTAACTACAAATCATCTTATATTCTTATTTACGTGCTACACATTATCAAGGGATCTACTAAAGATCACTAATAACACAAGTTAGATCATGTTGGGAAACTAGTATTTTCATGAACATCAACATTGGTTAACTGATGTCAGTGCAAAAATCAATTAATCTTGATGCTTTTTCCCATTAATCCACAGCTGAAAGTCCGACCCTAAAGCTCTCCATGTGCGTAATAGGAATTCGAAGGAAAGAATACAGAAACATATGATACTGTAGACAATCTTTTTCATTCATCTAAGCACTTAATGATTGTCGTAAGTGAAACTAAAACAATCATTTGCTTTAATCCATAGTTTCAAAATCCCATCGAAGATATGACAGTGAGCACCCGGGGAGCTATATACATATTCAAAACAGCAAAAACTTTTGCACTGAAGTTGCAGATCTAAAAAATGGCAGTACTTAGCTTTTAAGGGAGTCGATCTTGTATCATTATGAGTGCATGGACCAAAACAGTTTAAGGATTCATTGGCAATGGAGAAAATTTGGTGTAAGCTTCACATAGGCCGCAGTACTCCATTTATCTCACATTTAGTTCCAGTGCCTCGCTTAAATCTCTACACTTCCTCTGGGCAGCCCTTATCTCCTTCAACATCTCATTTACTTGGATGCCCTTCCTGCTCAATATCCAAACAACTTACACTCAGGCAGCTTATCAATCTTGAACCTCAAAATCCAGTATCAAGATGTAACTTCTAATGAGCCAAGGAATTAGAGATGCAAAACAACAATAATTAAGAAGACAGTACTTACAAAACACTAACACCAACAACAGCAGCTGGCCGGGGATAGTCCTCAATTCCTTTATCCATTTTATCATCACCAGAAATTGCTGAACCCATATCACTTTCAGTGGGAAATGATTCAAGTTCATCTCTAGAGCTCATTTCCAACTCAGAATGTACTATATCACTTCCAATTTTTAAGATTTCTTCAGTTAAATGCGGAAGCTTATTCCTTGCCTAAGGTAGCAACCAGATACGTTTTAGATTTTGTTGAAAAGAGACATATCAGACATGTTATATGCATAACTCTCGCACATAGGACACACTCTCAAGAGAGGATAAAACCCTATCAGTAAGAGATATACCTCAGGAAGGTCAATCTTGTTGAGTACTACAATATATGGTCGTTCTAGGTAATTTGGATTGTACATCCGCAGTTCCTGCAAATCAATAATTGCTAAGGTGATTGGTAAGAGGAGCTGAATTGAGTATTCATTCTGAGACATGATATATTTAGACGTCAATAGTTGCTGAGGCAAGACTTTTATCTTTAACAATGTCTGTAGAACTTAAAGCACAACTTTAAATATTTTAAATGCCAAAATTGATTTCCAAAGTCCAAACACGAAATTTACTCCCCCCAACCCTCCAACAATATGTGTTTTAAAACCACATAATGCGAAAAAGCTACAACTTAATAGTAAAACCAATTATTCCATCAATGAAAAAGATAAAAATAAGACGATGAAAAAATGTTAATGAAGTGCATATAAAATAAGAAAAGATAAAATATGAACAATGGAAGACATACATCTCTGACAGTTCGGTAGTCATTCAAAGGATCCCCAGTTGATGTGTCGACAACATGGACCAAGACAAGTGTCCTCCTTAAATGCCTCAAGAGATTGCGACCTAGACCCTAACGATTATAATGCCTCAATTACAAACAATACGATCAGAATAAGCAATTTAACAAGTTGAAAAAGACAATTACCTTGCCCAGATGAGCACCTTCTATGAGACCAGGCAAATCAGCCTATGTTGCTTCAGATGAATATTTACCTGCTCCTAGAGCAGGGTCACCATCAGGCCGCCCAAGATTTGGCATCAACGTTGTGAAAGGATAATCAGCAATATCTGGTTTTGCAAGTGTAATGGCAGCTAGAAGTGTTGACTTGCCGGCATTTGGAAGCCCCTGCTGGAAAAATTAAACTATCAGCATCTACATTTTGTACCCAATTTGGTGCACTATAATAAACTATTATGTTTTTTTTTCTTGTGAACTTCCCTAGTCACAAACACAGATTACAAGGAAATGCCAATCAAACCATGCTATACATAAAAATGCAAGAAAATGGAAAATAATAGGATGCGGTACTTACAACTAACCCAGCATCAGCAACAACTCGAAGAATCAACTCCAAACTAACCTCCTCCCCAGGCTGACCAAGAATTAAAACCTACAAAAAAAATGAATTTAACACAACAAACAGAAAGAAATATTGCATTGTTAACCCCCAAAACCATGAGTTTTCATTCAAGTGAGTTGTTTGTGGTAAAAGACACCTTATCGCTTTCATCTCTGATTATGTTTGTGGTTAAAGACATCAACTTTTTCCTTCCGTGTTCTGGCATTTCTAACAAGCTAATCTGCCACAAAACAAAGAAAATTAAACCATCAAACAATGGTTGATATTGAGGATACAAGTTATACAGTATGCTTAAGAACAGTGTATCCAAAATCAAACAGGATATGACCAGATTCATTGAAATCTTAGTTATTATCAAACCCACCACATTCTATGTTTTATGATCATTGACCGAGAAAGGAAAAGGCATCAAATTACTAAACATGAGACTATAATTTTGACATTTTACTGAGTAAATTTGAATGTTTCTATGGGTTTGAACAACTAAGTTGTTTATTCTTACCCCTCCTTGACCACCCCTAGCAACAAGTACTTCATCACCAGGCTGCGCTAGGTCAGCCAATAACTTCCCACGTTTGCGTTTAACAACTGTGCCTGCAAATTAGTACAAACAGTAAGAAACATCTAAATATTGTTAATACCATCTCACCAGGCCCGCAAAGAACATAAAAACAGGGTTCTTCGCGGTATGCTCTTATATACTCGAAGATACTTTTAACAATTGAAATTCGATGTTAAAGAAGAAAAAACAAATGTTATGGATGGTATATTACAAACCGAGAGGAACAGGGATACGCAAAGTTGGGGCAGCAAGGCCATCACGCGACTGAGAAGTTAAAACACCCATGGCATCGACATTGCCACCACGTTTTGCATTATACCGGCACTTCTCGTGAAGTTCCAATAACGTATCTTTCCCTTCATCAGCATAAATTACTACATCACCGCCGTGACCACCCACTGGAAGGATAAGCGACCCATCAAAATCCCTTTTATACGAAGGCTTCTTCTTTGACTTTCTTTATTCTCATGTTTTCCTAGCGACTTCACAGCTCGTTGTTGGTTAGGCATTGTAAGGACGGCACCATGACCGCCATCACCCGAACGGACGGTGATGATTACTTGATCAAATACTTATGAGGTTCTTTCAGTAATGTCGTGGGGTTTGTGGAAGGCGACTCTTTGGTTTTCGTGAGTCTGGACTTTATCGTACAGAGTCTCCAGTTCCCAGATTTGCTTCAGTCCCAATTATGCCTAAAAAAAAGTAATCACATAAAAAAAAGGTCAAAATTGGTTAAGTTTCATGTAAAAGAAATCGGAGAAGTGAAATTGAATGGAGAACATAGAAAAGTTAAAATGCACACCCTGTGCTTGTGGAAATGGGGAGCAGAGGACCAAAGAAGAGTTTGTCGGTATCATTCAATTGTCGTTTCGGTAATTAAAATATAATAAATTAATAATGTAACGGATCAAAATGTAATTTTTTTAAAACTAATAAACAAAATTGAAATGTAAGTGAGCATTCTTAGAATTTATCCTTTCAGTTTAGGTAAATTATTTTTCACTCAACTTCTTCATTCTCTTATGTTGATCACTAAATATTAAATTCTTTTTAACTAATTAGTAAATTTTTGAATTATTTCTTTGATTACTCAACAGTTAAATCATAAACGAAATGACAAAATCAAAACAACATTATTCTGGATTATGTAAAAGTTAAAAACTCTTTTTCATTTTTCTCTTTTCTTTTCCTCTATTGAAACCACTTCAGATTCTAATAGTATCATTTGATCATTATTGTCATTTAAATTTGACGAGTTTCAATTTTTCTACGAAAACTTAATTCTTCTTTGAGTTTGATAATTCGTGTAATTAGAAAATAGTTTAAACTTCACAAACGTGAAATAGATAAAAAAAATTAAATAGAGTAAATTATATGTTTAGCATAAATTGTTATTTTTATTTTATTTTAGTATTTTATTTTTTATTTTTTTAAAAAAAATTATATGTAAACAATTTTTTGATTCATTTAAGGACCTCATCATTAAAAATTTAATGGCATAACTAACGAAGCCCATTTATAATTATTTTTTAATTTTTAAATCATTACTATTTTAAATCATTGTTTTCTTAAAGTTAATACTTAATATAAAAATAAGTGCTTAAATTATATCTTTTTTATTTAGGTGTCTAAACTTTTTTTTCGGTCAATACATGTGTCTAATGGTTTCAACGTTACACTTTTAAGTGCATAAGCTTAAAGGATATTAAATTCTTCCATTTAGTGGCATGTATTATGCTAAGGTAATTTTGAAAATTTTTATTTTCTAAAAAATATAAATTTTTATAAAGGCAACATGTGTCATTTAATGACATAATGTAATGGTGGTAACAGTTCAGACACCTAAAAGTTTAACATTGAAAATATTAAGTATCTAATTGACCAAAAAATATTTTGAGCACTAAAATAGAAAAAAAAACGTATAGTTTGGGCTCAGATGAAGCCTAAAGTTTTTTTTAAAAATAAAAACCTCGTTAAAAACCCCTTTGTAACTTGATTTTACCGGATAAAATTGCGACAGCGGAAGAGAAAAAGAGTACCCAATATTGTAATATATTATAAAGCGTAAACTTTGCAAATAGTCTCTTTTGTTTTCGATACGATCAACTTTGATCATTAATTTAAAAATTAAGGGTAAATAATCTCTAATGTTATCGATCCGTTTAATTGTAATCTATCACCATTAATTCCCATTAAACATTTAATGAAAGTATTACATGTCAACTAATTTTTTTTAAAAAAAATCACGTGTTCTTCTTCTTCTTTGCAAGTTTTAACATAAAAAAAAAAAATCAAGATTCTTCTGTTAGTTTCAACATAAGAAAATTCCAGCCCAAAAATCCATAGTAAAAGAAAAACTATCAGAGCTTTAACAACACAAAATGCTCATTGACGACCGGGCACAATTAAGTAGCCCATCTGTCTCCAAAATCCTAAACTTTTGGTGCCTAAATCACTCTACAATGCTTAATCTAGACGTTGACATTAATTATAAGCTAGTTAGCCTAAACGGGTTACCACCTTTTCAAAGCTTCATGGTTTCATTTAATCTCTTGTATAATGTTAAGTAGATAACAAACCACTCTTTTTTGTTGCTCTTTCAAAGACTAAAATAAACGAATAGTGTCATAGCAAATCTAACAAAGGTTAGACTAGTTCACCGTGCCCTAACATTTTTAAAAATACAACGAGAAGCTTGAACATCTTAGCCTATATGTTTATTGATTTCACTAGTTTGAGATAAAAGTTGTATCGAATCCAACGCGACTCCATTCCCCAAAGGCCTCTGGTTGTAGCAGTCGAGATTGTTGTCATAGTTAACTCCGAGTATGTCACAGTACCTCTTATAGAACCCGATCGGTTCTCCACCTTTGCATTCCTATTAGAATTCAAATCTGATTATATTTTATGTCGGCAACACACTTAGAAAATGGTGGCAGTAGCTTATGCATGCTTAATTGATAAAGATTAAGCAGCTTAACATGTGGCAATTGGAATGTGATAGATTTGGCAGCATGGTGACCGACTACTTGTGTGGATAAAATTAATCATGGCAGCAACATAAAGATGAAGTGGCAGCAATACATGTAAGCTTATCAATTAAGTAAAACGAAGCTGCGAAAATTCAAGTTAAACACGACAAGAAATTGAAGCAGATGTAGAAAGTAAATAATAATAATAATAATAAATGGGTGCACCGAAAGGTGCAATTAGGATATGTTTGTTTCCCGTAATTCGAATTACGGAATTGGTTTTCCTCGAATTTCAGTATTTGTTTCACGTAATTCGTTTTTCGGAAAATGTTTTCTTGTGTTTGTTTCACGTAATTCGTTTTCCGGAAAACGTTTTCCCGTGTTTGTTTCACGTAATTCGTTTTCCGGAATGTAATTCATTTTCCTAGTAACAGGATTTCCTTTGTGTTTTCTGTAAAATGACTTACAGATTCATTTTCCGTAAGTCATTTTTTGAACTTTTCACTTCAAAGCAAAAATACTCAAAATAATTTTATTTTATGAATTTAATATTAATAAAATATTTTAATATCATTTTCATCAAAATATTAATTATTAAAATATTTAAAATATATTTATTAATATTTATAATAATATTATATTATATTTTTAATATTATATAAAATAATCAATTATATTATAATAATATAAGATATTTTATTTTATTTTAATAATATATAATAAATTTTTTATATATTTAATAATGAATAATATTATTTATATATTTCAATAATATTTTAGTAAAGATATTTAAAATATACTAATTAATATTTTTAAAATATAATATAGCATTATTACTTTAATAAATAATGTTTAAATAATATTATTTATTATATTTAATATTTGTAATAAATAATTTTTAAAAAACTCTTCAACTAGTGAAAAAAATGTTTAAATAACATCTTCCAAACATCATAAAACGTTTTTCAGATGTTTTCCAGAAATGTAATTCATTTTCCAGAAATGTAATTCATTTTCCAGAATTCAAATTCCAGTAATTCATTTTCCAGTAATTCAAATTCCAGTAATTCAAACTCCAGTAATTCATTTTCCGGAAAACCAATTACAACCAAACAAACAGACCCTTAATGCACCGAAAATTAGGTGCATAATTTTTTGTTTTTTTATATGGTTAAATTATAAATTTTAGTCACTAAATTTTAGGGTATTTACAAGATTAAGTCCTTAAGATTTAGCTATAAATATCATATCCCATTTAGCTTCAAAACCATCCCAAAGCATTCTAGCTTTCTTCCAATACTAGAGAGAATTTAAAGAGTTTCTTGAGAGTTGTTTTCTCCTTTTTATCAAGAGAGAATTATCATTGTTTTCTCTTTGGTAGATCGAGAGAGTTTGTAATTCCTATTTTTCTCATAGTGAAATTCTTCTACCTTTGCCCGTGGTTTTTACCCTATATTATTTAGGGGTTTTCCACGTAAATGTTGTGTCTCTTTTATCTTCAATTTTTATTTTCTCAAATTATCAGTTGCTTTTTTGCTTTATCCGATAGTCGTCTTCCGCAACAATTGGTATCCGAGCCAGATTTGAGTGTGTAATATCTGTTTATTTTCTTTGTAGTTGCCACCAAAAGGTGGATCATCCAACATAAGAAAGTAAGAAGGTATTACCCATTCTTTGAAGGTTCCAGAGAACTATTCACGATAGAGAAATAGTGGGAGCTATCCGTAAAAGAAGCTATGGCAACGAAATTTGATATTGAAAAATTCAATGGGAGAAATTTCTCATTGTGGAAATTGAAGATGAAGACTATCCCGAGGAAAGACGGTTGTCTAGCAGCTATCAGTGAAAGGCCGGTGGATTTCATAGATGACAACAAATGGAACGAGATGGACGGGAATGCTATGACAAACTTTCATCTAGCATTAGCAGATGAAGTATTATCAAGCATCGAGGAGAAGAAGACAGCTAAGGAGATATGAGATCATCTCACCAAATTGTATGAGGTCACATCGTTGCACAATAAAATTTCCCTTAAGAGGAAATTGTATACTCTCCGGAAGTCAGAATCTACTTCAGTGACGGAGCACTTAAATACACTGAACACGTTATTTTCTTAGCTTACATCCTTAAGATGTACAATACGAGAACAAGAACGTGCTGAACTTCTACTTCAAAGTCTACCGGATTCGTATGATCAACTCATCATCAACTTGACAAACAGTAATGTCACCAGTCTAGTTTTCAATGACGTTGCAGCTGCTGTTCTACAAGAAGAAAATCGGTGTAAGAACAAGGAAGACAGACAAGTAAATCTGCAACAAGCAGAAGCGTTGACAACAATGAGAGGGAGATCAACGGAACGTGGCCAAAGCAGTAGTCACAAACATGGTATATCGAAGTCGAGAAGCAAGAAGAATTTAAAGTGCTACAACTGTGGAAAGAAGGGTCACTTGAAGAAGGATTGTTGGAGTCTAAATAAAAACTCCAATCCACAAGGCAATACTGCAAACACTTCAGATGATGGAGATGCTCTATGCTGTAAAGCGTCAACAACCGTGGAAGGTAAAAAGAGATATGCAGACATATGTCTCATTGATTCGGGAGCAACATGTCACATGACCTCAAGAAGAGAATGGTTACATCATTATGAACATGTCTCATAAGGATCTGTGTATAGTTGCAATGATCATGCCTTAGATATTATTGGCGTGGGAACCATCAAATTGAAGATGTATGATGGAATAATTAAAGTTGTTCGAGATGTGCGGCACGTGAAATGCCTGAAGAAAAATTTATTATCCTACGGATTGTTGGATAATAATGCAAGCAAGATTGAAACACGTAAAGGAATCATGAAGGTGTTCCGTGGAGTGCTTGTGGTGCTGAAAGGCGAAAAGATAGCACCAAACTTGTACATGCTGAAGGGAGAGACTTTGCTAGAAGCAGAAGCCTCTGTTGCCTCATGTAGTTTAGATTCTACAATGCTATGACATCATAAACTTGGACACATGTCAGAACAGGGAATGAAAGTCCTTGTGGAGCAAAAGCTACTTCCAGGCTTAACAAAGGTATCACTTCCTTTGTGTGAGCATTGCATAACAAGTAAGAAGCACCGGTTGAAATTCAACACATCAAATTCTGGAGGCAAAAGTGTTCTAGAATTGGTTCACTCTGACGTATGGCAAGCACCAGTTACATCCCTAGGTGGAGCAAAATATTTTGTCTCATTTATTGATGACTATTCCAGGAGATGTTGGGTGTACCCTATTAAAAAGAAGTCGGACGTGTTTTCAACTTTCAAAAACTTCAAAGTGCGGGTGGAACTTGATTCTGGAAATAAGATCAAGTGTTTCAGAACAGATAATGGAGGAGAATACATAAGCGAAGAATTTGATGACTTTTGCAGGAAAGAAGGCATCAAAAGATAGTTCACAGTGGCAAACACTCCTCAACAAAATGGAGTGGCAGAGCAGATGAACAAAACTTTGTTAGAAAGAACAAGAGCAATGTTGAGGGATGCATGCCTAGAAAAATCATTCTGGGCAGAAGTAGTCAATACCGCCTGTTATTTGGTGAATCGAGCTTCATCAACTGCAATAGAGCTAAAGACACCAATGGAGATGTGGACTGGTAAACCAACTGATTATTCAAACCTCCATGTATTTGGAAGTATAGTATACGTGATGTACAACTCCCAAGAAATTTCAAAGCTGGATCCAAAATCAAGGAAATGAAAATTCTTGGGGTATGCTGATGGTGTAAAGGGGTATCGCTTGTGGGATCCCACTGCCCGCAAAGTGATCATCAGCAGGGATGTTATCTTTGTAGAGGATAAACTACAAAGAAAAGAAGACGATGATAGCGCTGAAAAGTCAGAGACTACACAAATACATGTGGAAAATGAGATTGAACAAGGAGATTCTTCTGAAGCAGAACCAGCACATGATGAACAAGAACCAGAGAGTTCTGAAGCTCCAATAACTCGTCAATCAAATCATGTGAGAAGACGTCCCAATTGGCACTCAGATTATGTTATAGAAGGTAATATTGCATACTGCCTTTTAACAGAGGACGGTGAGCCATCAACATACCAGGAGGCAATAAACAGCTCAGATGTTTCACTATGGATGATGGCGATGCAAGAAGAAATTGAAGCCCTTCATAAAATAATACATGGGACCTTGTGCCACTACCACAAGGAAGGAAGCCAATTGGTAACAAATGGGTCTTCAAAATCAAGCGAAATGGTGACGATCAAGTAGAGAGGTATCGTGCAAGACTGGTGGTCAAAGGATATGCTTAAAAAGAAGGTGTTGATTTCAATGAAATATTTTCTCCTGTGGTTCGACTAACAACAGTTCGAGTAGTTTTGGCAATGTGTGCTACATTGAACTTACATCTAGAGCAGCTAGATGTTAAAACATCTTTTCTTCATGGAAATCTTGAAGAAGAGATTTACATGATCCAGCCTGAAGGTTTTGAAGAAAAGAAAAGAAGAACTTGGTTTGCAGGTTGAACAAATCTCTGTACGGTCTAAAGCTGGCGCCGAGGTGTTGGTATAAGAGATTTGATTCCTTCATTATGTGCCTTGGATACAACAGACTTAATGCAGACCCTTGTACTTATTTCAAGAGGTCTGGTAATAACGATTTTGTTATATTGCTGTTGTATGTGGATGACATGTTGGTTGCAGGACCCAACAAAGATCATATTGAAGAATTGAAGGTACAACTGGCTAGGAAATTTGAAATGAAGGACTTGGGATCAACAAACAAGATTCTAGGGATGCAAATTCACCGAGACAAAAGTAATAGGAAGATTTGGCTTTCACAAAATAATTACTTGAAGAATATCATATCACGATTCAGCATGCAAGATTGTAAGCCAATTTCTACCCCTCTTCCTACTAACTTCAAATTATCCTCCAGTATGAGTCCTAGCAGTGAAGAAGAGAGGATGGAGATGTCTCGAGTACCGTATGCATCAGCAGTGGGAAATTTATTGTTCGCTATGATATGCACAAGACCAGACATTGCAGAAGCAGTGGGAGTAGTTAGTCTGTACATGGCGAATCCAGGCAAAAAGCATTGGAATACAGTAAAGAGGATCCTGAGATACATCAAAAGGACCTCAAATGTTGCATTATATTACGTAGGATCAAACTTACTAATCAATGGGTATATAGATTCTGACTATGCAGGGGATTTAGATAAAAACAAATCTCTTACAGGATATGTGTTCAAAGTTGTTGGTGGAGCTGTAAGCTGGGTTTCAAAATTGCAGTCAGTTGTGACTACATCAACAACAGAGGCAGAATATGTAGCAGCTACACAAGCCAGTAAAGAAGCAATTTGGTTGAAGATGCTATTGGAGGAGCTTGGGCACAATCAATAGCATGTTTCTTTGTTTTGTGACAGTCAAAGCGCCTTGCATCTAGCAAGGAATCCAACATTTCATTCAAGAACAAAACACATACGAGTTCAGTACCATTTCATTCGTGAAAGGTGGAAGAAGAGACGGTAGATATGCAGAAGATCTATACCAAAGACAACATAGCAGATTTCATGACGAAAGTAATCAATGCTGATAAATTTACCTGGTGTCGATCCTCTTGTGGCCTGTCAGAGACATAAGCAACATGATGGTACAAGGTAGAAAGAATGGTATGAAGATATGATTATTCCAATCAAATCTTCAAGTGGGAGATTGTAGAAAGTCAAAAAAAAAATAAAAAAAAAATGGAGGCCCCGAAAACTAGGTGCATAATTTTTTATTTTTTTATATGGTCAAATTACAAAATATAGTCACTAAACTTTAGGGTATTTACAAGATTAAGTCCTTAAGATTTAGCTATAAATACTCTATCTCATTTAGCTTCAAAACCATCCCAAAGAATTCTAGCTTTCTTCCAATACTAGAGAGAATTTAGAGAGTTTCTTGAGAGTTGTTTTCTCCTTTTTATCAAGAGAGAATTATCATTGTTTTCTTCTTGGTAGATCGAGAGAGGTTGTAATTCCTATTTTTCTCATAGTGAAATTCTTCTACTGTTGCCTGTGGTTTTTACCCTATATTATTTAGGGGGTTTTCACGTAAATTTTGTGTCTCTTTTATCTTCAATTTTTATTTTCTCAAATTATCAATTGCATTTTTGCTCTATCCGATAGCCATCTTCCGCAACAACAGATAAGTCGGTTCATTTCTCCTATAAATATATACATAGTTAGCCTTGGTATGAATGATTGAGAAGTGAAAAACGAGAGAAATTTAGAGATAGCTTAGCAAAGCTATATTAGAAAGTGAGAATGTAGTTTAGAAAAGCTTTGAGAGTATGTTTGTAAACTAGTAGATGTTAGTGTTTGTGTTTATACTTTTGTATTTCGTATTAATAATATTATACGAATTATAAAGTTGATTGAGTGCTCACTAGCGCTTCCAACAAGTGGTATCAGAGTTTGGTTCAAACTTAGTTTGGGTTTATGCAATAGTAAAGATGACCAATATGATTCAACTATAAATCTCAAGGTTGACAAAAATGTGGTGGCGCATCAGAAAAAAATTCGACGATCTCACCAGTGATTTATGTACGATAAAACCGAAAACAGGAGGAAAAGGATACAATTACTTACAATGAGTTCCTTAAAAAACAACAAGATTGCAGCAACAGGAATAGTGATCACAAACGATTTGAATCGCAAGCCTCCACAAAAACATCTACACCTCTACTTGGTTCACCAGATTGAGAGCAAATATTTTTCACTTTTTCTCAAAAACGATTTTAAGAGAAAAGCGGCTAAAAGATCAAAAAGCGGTTGCTAGACCTTTGCTTATCTTTAATTATACAAGGTACCCTAGCCTTTAGGGTTTTGAAATTCCGAATTAATTAAAATCTTATTTTAGTTCTTCCAAAATCAAATCTTCTTTAATTGTTCCGAATTAAATATTTATTAAAAGAGTTGTAATCAGAATTATATTCTTTTAATGTCCACTTATTTTATTCGGGATAATTAAATTATATGTATATCAAATATACATACATTAACTCTAATTATGTTGTACAATTTAACATTTGTTCATTTCAACCTTAGGATATGACCCTGTAGGTTCTTGTAACATTAGTAATAATTATTAGAACTATTCTAATATTACAAACAATAGGTGACATCCAGCAATATATCATTGTTACCCAAGTTATAAGAAATTATGATATAACATATCATTTTCGTGATTGGCTCTTTTATTGATTACATCCTTTTGTACTTTATATCTAGAATAGGCACAAGTCTTGGAATAGTCACACTTGTATGACCCATCTATTATTTCTTGATATCTAAAATATACTATAATTAATGAATAATTTGTGTATCTCATATTAACTTATTCAAGCATGGCCATACATTTCTAGTTTCACTCAATCAAGTGGCATGTGATATATTTCCTATTATGTAGGAAGGACAAATCATATATTAATCATTCACATCTCACTACATATATCGAGATATGCTCAATATAAGTCTTTATAGTGCAACCAGTTATGGAGCATGTTTAACTGTATAAAAACATATAAAAATATATGTTGAGATATTAATGATCTTAAGTTTGAGGATTATACATATAGTCATCACCATGAGCAATGTTATGACCAACGCATAATAATCCAAGACATATGTTCATAGTAGGTTAATCCAATATGTCGTTCTCTAACAACATATTCATGCATCGATTCTGACATCTCTATGTCAATGACAATTCATTGTCATCAATCAATAACATGTTAGTCTTAAACATATTATTATTGTCTATACCCATAATAATATTCGACTAAGGATATTTAATAATAATCATATTATTATATGAACTTTATTATCTTTCAGTTTATGTTAGAAACAAATATATAACTGAAAATAATAGTGGCAATGCCTTTATTCAATAAAATTGGTAAATAAAATACGTCTATACAATCATCATATGATTGGTCTTTGGGCATACTCTAACAAAATGAATTATGAAAATTGGAACATTCAAATGAAGGCGTTACTCGGGTCTCAAGATTATTGGGATGTCGTCGAGGAAGGTTACGCCGAACCAAAAAATGCAACAGTAAATTAAAAAACTGAGCAGAACTACTAACTAATGATCTGCCTAAACATAGTCTATAATCTCCAAGTAACTTACCAAGTTCCATGCATTCTATTAAATATTCAAATAAATAGAATCTTAAAAGAAGCTCACTTAACTTGCTCTACAAGAACAAGCATTCAGTCCTGTAAATTAAATCCATGTGTTTTTAATTAAACGCGTGTAACTATATGAATGAATCTTCACATGTATTTACATATGACCAAACCTCTTTATGTTCCTTAAATCATTGTTAACAACTGATGCCAAATGGTTCAAACCAAATCACCGTATCGATTTGTTTCAACTGGAATTCTGCATCAGTAACGTCATAGTTTGCACTTCTGTATGGTATCAAGCTTTATTGATATTGTTGTTTACGTGTAATATTTAAGATTTCATGCCTTATTGAAGGTGGTATGGATCTTGCTCTTTTGCTTCCATGACTATACTAACTAAGCGATTGAGATTGAGCAGCTACGGAAGACCATGTCATCTATTCCCTATCAACTCGACACCAAGACATTGATTATTGAGCCATTTACTGCAGAAATTAGGTTGATACTGAAAAGGAGAATTGAAAGGCAAAGGACAGTGGATTCTTACAACTGATTTTCCCTATCAATTCAATGCCCAAAGGTTTTAGTTTGTTTCAAGAAACAACATGAATCCATAGGACTTTGAAAATCCCAATGCTTAATCAATCAACTAAATCAAAACTTAATCTCAATAGAACAATTACATTAACAACATGAAGGGATCTATGATAAAACAATATCAAAATTAGTGACTTTTGACGAGTTAATACAAATGGTCATCAATTTCACCTGTCGCACGCCTTCGATTAAAACTCCATGATCAGGAAAATGAAGACAGAAGGGAAAAAATTATAAAGCGGCGAGCGTGGATCAAACACCCGACCATCAGCTCTTCAGTCTGATGCTCTCACAACTGAACTATCCCCGCAGTTGATTTATGTAATCAAATAATAATTTTATACGTTAATAATTTTGAAATGTCTACACTCCATAAACAGGCTGAAGTAAGAGAAATAGCAATTATCAATTTATCAGCGAAAGGTGATTGGAGATCTCACGTCTAAATATTTATACACATTTATTATATATGCCAGGATTTGTAAGAAAGAAATTTGGAAGAGGTGATAAATCGTTTTAACCATTCAAAGGAATTTGGAAGAAAGAATTGTTGAATTCAGCAAAATGAAGAGTTTTGTGTGATAAATCCACTCAAACAGTGTCCTAAAATCATGAAGAAAGTTAAGAGGGTGAACTTCATGAAAATAAATTCGTTTGGTTGAGAATTCAATGAAAAGATTTGAAGACAGCTTTGAGAAATGGAAAGATGAAACAAAACAGATGGAATGGATTGATAGGTGCTTCTATATCCCTTTGGTTGACAGATCAACAAAGGCAATCAGCCCTCGAAGATCAAGATTTTTACCAAACCGGAGGGTTAAGAAGTGAATGATAGTGAGTAGACCATAAGTCATCCATTCTCGGGACCAAGACATTGCTTATTCAGCCATTTACTGCAGAAATTATGTTTATACTGAAAAGGAGAATTGAAAGGCAGAGGGCAGTGGGATTCTTACAACTCATTTTCCCTATCAATTCAATGTTTCACCGAGTTGATTTTTCAATGGCCAAAGGTGTTAGTTTGAGATGAAATCTAGCAAGCACTAGTTTGCTTGCCTTGTCCAATTCAAGGAAACAACATGAACCCATAGGACTCTGAAAATCCCAATGCTTTAATCAACTAAGTCAAAACATAACCTCAATAGAACAATTGCTTGTCATCTGCATCAACAACAAGAAGGGTTCTATGGACAAAACAACATCAAACACAAATACAAACAAGTCTAACGTATGTTTTTATGTTTCTCAATCTCGAAAGGACTCTCTACTTGATCTGAAAGAGTAGCCGGGCCAGTGTCTAATGTATGTTTTTATCTCCCATTACACATATCTGACATACAACAAAAGGTCATCAATTTTACCAGTCACGCCTTCGATTATACCAATCAAAACTCCATGATCAGGAAAAATGATGATACATTGCGGTGAACGTGGATCAAACACGTGACCTTCAGTCTGACGCACTAACAAGTCCCAACTGAGCTATCCCCACAGTTGTCCCGAGTTATCAACATTTGCTTGAGGACATTATGTACACACAGATTATATGTGGCAGGATTTCACAGCTCGTGAATTTTCAAAGAGACTAACTCCTGACGGTTTATCTCTGTTTATTTTAATTTTTCTTTTCCCAATTGCTTCATGCAAGTTTTAGTTCAAATTTTCTTTTTACCTTAATGGTAAAATATTATTATCACAGACAACATAACCATAATACTATACTTTTATTGATGTTCAGCTTAAGAACACAACTCACTTTCCATTTCAATTAAGAATGTCAATAACACATATTACAACACAAGCAGGTCATAAACATTTTGGATGTTTAAACTTCTCTGCTGCATCTCAGTGTTGCCTTGTTATGAAACCATTTGATAAGTCCCGGAAGAGCAATATCTGGATCTTCATATTTCATAAGCTCTCCTGCAACCTCAGCTGGTGTTGCTTCAATCTTGTCTAACCAACCTTTGATTTCATCAAAAAATTGATGGTCTTGGATTCCCAAATAGTTAGAAGCCAGTGTTTTGAAACCACTAAATGTGCAATAAGACATGTGAAGATGCATATCCATGCGTCCAGGTCTTAGCAGCACTGGATCAATACGGTCCTTGTGATTGGTTGTGAACACTATTATCCTCTCATCCCCACAACTTGACCACAATCCATCAATGAAGTTCAGCAGACCAGATAAAGTAACCTGCAAAGGCACCAACTATTGAGTAAAAAATCAATTCCGATTTCCCTAAAAAAGGGGTCCTGGTCAAGCGTGATAAAGTCACGAATAACAGGAACTCAACTCGAATATTACGTTAATTGAATTTGAAAAGCTGGAACTACTCGAACTTAAGCTTAACTAAACAATAGATTAAGGCCTTAAGGGGGGTTTTCATTATTGATGCATACCTTTTCATCTTCAGCAGAATCTAGTGATGTATCAATGTCTTCAATGACTATTATAGATCGATTACCTGTACCGATCAACAATCTTCTCAAATCCGAATCGCATTGAACTTCCTTTATATCCAAATCATAAACATCAAACCTCAGATAATTAGCCATGGCAGCAACCAAGCTCGACTTCCCTGTACCAGGTGGTCCATATAGCAAATACCCACGTTTCCAAGCCTTCCCTACTCTCCTATAAAACTCTCGTCTTCTCGTAAACCTATCAAGATCTTCAATCAGTGCAGTCTTCATCGTCGGATCCATTGCCATTGTCTCGAAGCTTGCTGGATGATCAAGATTGATGGAACCCCAATAATCTATACCCTGATACTCAACCGTATGAAGCTTCAATGTCTTCTTCTTTTCTTTAATCTCTTTTGCCTTTTGAAGAACGTAAGGTAAGTATGAACTCAAAACCATTTCTCTGTTTCTCTTTTGAAAGCTCAGCTCGAAGTAGCATATGTCCACCTTCAAGATCCCATCTTTTGTGTTGTTTTTGATTGACCCATGAATCCTTGAAGAAGACAACAACACCCACTTCATCTTCACGCCTTTGAAAACATCGAGCAGTTCTTGATTCTTGTCGGTGATCACTTGCAGTCCGCTCTCTTTTTCGGGCTTGTTAACTTTGATCCTCCGCGTCGAAGATGAAAGCTTTTCGCCCAAGTAAAGATTGGCGGCGTGGAAGATTTGATTGGCCGTGAGACCGTCGGATTCTTCGATGACAACCGTGAGCTGAGAAGATAAAGAGGACGGAATCTTTTGAAGATGTAAAAAGAAACTATCTTTGATGGTTTCTGGGATGAGATCACCGGCGATGGTTCGTAAGAGAATGGCTGAAGCGGTGAGGGAGGCAGTTGCTGAGAGAATGGCTTCGTACGAAGGCATTGTTTTGGCTGAGAGCCACATTTCTTGTTTTCTGTAGAAGAATCTATTTTCGGGGGTTTTAGAGAGGCTTTATGGTCTAATTCTCTGGACGCACACCAACTTCCGGGTCGAACAAGAAAATCCAGCATCTTAAATGAAGCCCGCTATTTCACAAGGAAGTAGTTTCCTTAGCCCATAGTAGTTTACTTTCACCATCTTTACAAATTGGTGTGTTTTATTGCTTACTGAAGTAATATTTGTTGTACCTTACCTATACTGTTATTTGAATTTAACTCACTGAAAGAAAAATTTTTATTATGATTTATTAAAATCATTTGATAAGTTTAACAGTATTTTTAAGTAAATAAATATATTTAAGAATGATAACAAGAGTATAAACAAAAACTTGTCTAAAGTTTAAAATTATGACTTCTTTTCTATTTAATTGTTATAAGTTCTGAATGTTTAAAGTTTTATTTTTTTTCTTATTTTAAGTTTTATCATCACTTCTCTTTTTAAAAATATTCAATAAATATTTATAAAATAATAAACACTTAAAATAAGAACATATAATTTCACCATCTCAACATAATCGATCGGTCTCCTCCGTCATCCTAGTTTTCTCAGTGTTTCAAAGGAATAGAGCTTTTCTTTTATTAGTCTAAGGATAATTGCAATATAATATCTCTTTGAAAGTCTCTCGATCTATTTAACAACAAATGCTCAAACACTCTTGATATATGATATGCTTGAATTTAAATTTTTTAAGGATAATAACTATCTTTTTAATCACTAAAGTAACTTAGTTCGTAAAAAGATAAAATTAATCACTTGCAAACAAATAAAATTTATCACTTGCAACCTTTACAATAATTCAAAGATCAAGAGGGTCGAATATTAAAGTTACATTATACAAGATATAAATACCAATTAAATAGAAAATAAGTCATAATTTTAAGTCACGTACAAATAAGGACCTTATTGCAACAAAAAAAATATAAGGATATTATTGTTTCTATATGAAGACGAAAAGGTAAATGGAAATAATAATGGGATCTTTTTTTTTTTGTCATCTCAGTTTTAAGATTTTCCCTTGATTAATTTAGATCGACTCGTATTGTACACTTTATTTGGGTGGGTGAGTTTCCTAAAAGGAATTTTTTATATACAAAAAAACTCAAATTTGAGATCTTACTTAAGCGATATCAAAATGTTTATCACTTGAACTAACTCATATTGGTAATTGTCGGAACCGTCTTTCGGTTGGACCCATAATTGGGCTTCGACTTGGATTAAATGATTAGGAGTCGCCACCGACCATTTTAAAATGAATTTAGGTGGGTCGGACACCATCTTACCTGATCTGCGTTGTACCATAAACGTGTCAGGTTCGGGAGTCAGTTACGGTCAAGGAAGGATTAGCACCCTTGACCCGTCCTTTAACCAGATTCTAATTACTTACCTTTGAATGGTTTGGACGAAGACCTTAAAAAAGATAGAAGCTTTAGAGGAAATAAATAAATAAATAGAAGGAAAAAAAAAGAGAAGAAATATTAAAATAAAATAACAATAGATAAAAAAAATAAAGACAAATCAAAGGAAAAATAAAACAAATAAAATAGACAAATAAAAATAAAAATATTAAATAAACCGAAAAATATATATATAATGAAACATAATAATAATAATAAGAGTTACCATAGTAACAATAATAAATATAAACATAAAAAGAAATAAAAAACATATATACGAAATTAAAAGAAAAAAAAAGAAAAAATAAATAAAAAAGACCAACCTGGAAGAAAACGAAATTGAGGTATAAAATTAAAAGAGAAATCAAGAATAAATTCAAATTAATGAGCAAAAAATAATGCTTATAAAACATGAGGGACCTAAATCACAATTAGCCCCAGAAAGGTGAGATGCGCGTGTGAGCTTACAAAAAGGCAAGGACTAAACTTGATATTATCCCTGAAACTTTGAAAATACGCGGTAACTAGGGCTCAAAACGGCGTCGTTTCGATCTCTCTATTTAAGGCCAAAATGTGGTCTTCCTTCCCTTATTCCCCTTCATTTCTCTATTTTCGTCTCTCTCTCTCTAAATATGAGAGGATAACAATCCTCTCGCCTCTCTCTACCGACGAGAGTCTGACCACCACTCTGGTGGCCACCCACCGCGCCAACCGCCACCAGCGGCTGCCGTTCAAACCTAAATAACACCCGAAACACTCACCCTCGAGATCCCGATTCTAGCCCCGAAATACCGAGATAACACCTAGATCGGAGCAGATCTAGCCGTGAAGTTATTGTCCCTTACCCTTTTTCTGACGATTCCTTCTCTTTCGAGAACTTCTCCGGTTTAGTTTTCACTTATTTTGCTTGATTTTTGATGTGGGGCTTCGGCCTTTTGTGTATGTGTTTGATGATGTTCTTTTTTGTGTTGTTGGCTACTGTTTTTGTGGCACCGTTTATGGATCTGGCTGTTTTTTGTTGGTTTTCTGTGTTCTGATTTTTGTTTTGTTCTCGATGATAATGTTTTGTGTGGTTTCTCTCGTCCGGTTGTGGTGGTTGTTGTTTTTGGTCTCCTCCGTGAGTACTGTCGTGGGTTCTGTGTGTTCTTCCTCCCTATGCGGCGTATGTGACATGTTGACCCATCTGCTAGGGTTTCACAAACCCTCACTTGTATTGGGCTGGTTCAGGCCCAATCATTTGGACTTTGCTGGACCAAACGATGGACCTAGAAAACAAAAACAAAAAATAATAATAAAATAAATAAATGAAAACAGGTGAATAAAAATAATGAATAAAAATAAATAATAAATAAAAACTATATAACATATACTAAAAAAATTGTTTTAAAACTATATATAATATACATTTCAAAAATATTTTTTTAAAATCATATATTATAAAATTTTAAAAAATGTTTTTAAACTATATGTTATATAGTTTTCAAAAATGTTTTAAAACTATATTATATGTTTTTAAAAATGTTTTTTCAAAAATTATATATTATATATTATATATATTTTCAAAAATGTTTTAAAAATTATATATTATATAATTTTTAAAAATGTTTTAAAAACTATATAATATATATTTTTCAAAAATGTTTTGAAAACTATATATTATATACGTATTTTCAAAAACCATTTGCAAACTATATATGTATATATATATATAAAATGTGGACGAAAATTAGTGTCTACAACTGCCTCTCTTTGTCCTTTTTCGTGGAACGAAAATAGGACAAAGATAAAAAGACACAAATTTTCATTCGGTGGAGTTGAAGAATAATTCCATGTCGAATTGGATGACCCCTCCGTCGCGAAGTCGAGTCCATCTTAAAATGATATGGAGTTGAAGTCACAGTTCGGAATTTGAATCAGAATATGACTTCTTATTGCCAAATTGTAGACCACTTTAGTCTTCTTTTCGGTTTAAAGACCTTGGATCGGAATCGAACTCAGAAATCTTCGTTGATAGATAGCTTTTCTTGACTTAAGCTATGCTGCTTAAAAACGGTTCCTTATCACTAAGGCACGACTAACCCAGGTCTTCTTCACGACTTGAAAACCTCGACTGCGACCGGACAGTAGTGCGATTGATGTGTCATCGAGCTGAGTGGAATCGAACTCGACAATTTTATTGATAGATAGCCCTTCTTGCCTTGGGCTATGTTGTAAATGATGTGCCTTGGAGTTGAGTGTAGTCGAACTCGGAGGTCTTTGGTTGGTAGATAACCCTTCTCGACTTAAGTTATGCTGCAAATGATGTGCCCTCGAAGCTGAGTGTAATCGAACTCAAGAGTCTTTGGCAGATAGCCCTTATCGACTTAAGCTATGCTACAAATGATGTGCCTTGGAGCTGAGCGTAGTCGAACTCAACGGTCTTTGGTTGGCAGATAACCCTTCTCGACTTATGTTATGCTGCAAATGATGTGCCCTCGAAGCTGAGTGTAATCGAACTCGAGAGTCTTTGGCAGATAGCTCTTCTAGACTTAAGCTATACTGCAAATGATGTGCCTTGGAGCTGAGCGTAGTTGAACTCAAAGGTATTTGGTTACAGATAACCCTTCTAGCCCTGAGTTATGCTGTAAATGATATGCCCTCGAAGCTGAGTGTAATCAAACTTGGGGGTCATTGGCAGATAGCCCTTCTCAACTTAAGCTATGCTGCAAATGATGTTCCTTGGACCTGAGTGTAGTCGAACTCGAAGGTCTTTTGGTGACAGATAACCCATCTAGCCTTGAGTTATACTGTAAATGATGTGCCCTCGAAGCTGAGTGTAATCAAACTCGAGGGTCTTTGACAGATAGCACTTCTCGACTTAAGTTATGCTGCAAATGACGTGCCTTGGAACTGAGCGTAGTCTAACTCAAAGGTCTTTGGTTACATATAACCCTTCTAGCCCTGAGCTGTGCTATAAATGATATGCCCTCGAAGTTGAGTGTAATCGAACTCGGGGGTCTTTGGCAGATATCCCTTCTCGATTTAAGCTATGCTACAAATGATGTGACTTGGAGCTGAGCGTAGTCGAACTCGAAGGTCTTTTGGTGACAGATAACCCTTCTAGCCTTGAGTTATATTGTAAATGATGTGCCCTCGAAGCTGAGTGTAATCAAACTCGAGGGTCTTTAGCAGATAGCCCTTCTTGACTTAAGCTATTGTTCGCGTGTTGTGACTACTATAAATTATACGCAAATAATATGCAAGTATACACAATCGCTCAAGTAATATAATGATGAGTGAGTATCGTCTCCACAGGAATTGGGTGAAATTACAAAAGTCTAACCAAAGCAATGCACTATTCTATCTAAGTATAGTTAGTCTTGATATATACAAATGTCACGACAATGTAAATGTGTATGCTGGTGGATATGGAGTGATGGTTTGATGGTGTAGCAAATGGAAATACAATGGCAATGATGGATGTTTAATGTTGAGTATGGTGAAATGTCAAGGCAATGAAAAATGGTAAAAATAATAAATAAAAAGAAAATAGAATGTAAAGAAAATAATCCTCATGTGACAAGCTTCCAAGAGAATGAATGGTAGGGATTGATCTAAAGTTGCTAAACTTATTTCTCAAGTATATTTAAGCTACCTGGTCTTTACTTACTCGACAGAGCTTTCCTAAAGTGTTCAAAAGAACCTAACAGAATAGGATGCCAAGGCATCTGCTCTCACTCAACGATATTAGCCAGCCTACCCTATTGATAAAGACACCCTTTTTAGTCGTTGAAATCCTATCCTAGTCTCTTCCGAGATCTAAGGGATTAAGTTATAATATTCCTAGGCCGGTTCAAAGCCCCTTGAAAATACTATAACCCATTGCTTATGAGGATCTTATCTTGCGTTTCTTCCGAATACTTACAAGTATTTTTAATCTAGGATTCTTCCGAATACCTAACCATCATCTAAGAAATTGACATTTCCATGCCTCTTACAAGCCTAGATGGTGAAGCATTCATAAGCAAAGAAAATAAAGAACCAAAATAAACTTAAATACACCATTAAAAATAAAGTTCAAACAACCATTAAATCAACCACCACCAAATAAGTTAGTTCATGGTGGGGTTCAAAATATCTAAACACAAAGTCGTGAAAATATTTGTTCCAACAACCCACAAATAAATATAAAATAGTAGCAAAAAGGGAAGTTGAGAAAAAGCCTTCGATGCGCCACTGGAGGTCTCCTCTCGACCA
Source organism: Hibiscus syriacus (assembly GCF_006381635.1). Taxonomy (NCBI): domain Eukaryota; kingdom Viridiplantae; phylum Streptophyta; class Magnoliopsida; order Malvales; family Malvaceae; genus Hibiscus; species Hibiscus syriacus. The sequence continues at coordinate 54,184 of NW_024062705.1, forward strand.
TCGTGAACCACCTAGCTCGCTAGCTCATTTCGGCGCCTAGCTTGCCACTCCATGGAGCTTTATCAATGGAGGAAAATCCTAAGGAAGAAGAAAAGAAAAAGAAAATAAAAATCTGATTTTTGCTATAGTATGCGTGTGCGTGAATCCTCTCTTCCTCTCTCCCATGCATTGTCATATATAATAAAAAAATATCTAGGGGTAATGATGATATTGTTGGGTGCAAAATACCCCTCATACCCCTAGAATCACATGTTGAGCGTGAATCTTATCCTCCAAGTGGCAGTGGTCCTCTGGCGGCTCTGGCAGGTGGTTACAACAGTACTTCACGTGCAGAGACAGTTGTCTAGTGCCAACTGTCCTTATGCAGAAATATATTTTTTTTGTCTTTTTCTGCGCCAGAAATGCCGAGGCATTTCATTATGCATTAGCAACGTGTGATGTCGCGGCATTGCTTCCCAAAGAATCCTTTTTCTTTCTATTCCCTGCACACCACAAACAAACTGCACCTTTCCCTCAAGCAACACCATTAAGAAATAAAATAACACTACTACCACAAATGCAACTATATGCAACTACATGATCCTAAAATACCTAAAATGAGCTTTTAAAGAAACAATAACTTAAGTGAAAAAGGCCTTAAAAGTAGCCTTTTAAGGAAGTTATCACACCCCCAAACTTAAGTTATTGCTTGTCCTCAAGCAATAGATAGCAGTTACATAAGTAAAATGTCATGGCAATGTTCTACAGTAAGACAGTAGGATAAAATTGAATTTCAACCCTCAGAAAAAAATAGGCTTCAACATATTGAATTTCAACCCTCAGAAAAAAAAATAGGCTTCAACATGCTAGAATTATCAAGAATTCAAGTACTTTTCCCTAGGTTAAGATCCTTTGTGGTAGTGTGTGTGCGTGATTGTATCCAATCTATACTTAACAAACCTAGACAATTTCTAATATAGTCCTCTAGTTTTGCCAAGGCATTTACTTATTCATTAAGCACATTTTTACTCTTTTTTTTAATTACTTGTTGTTATGAAGGGAGTCAGCTCATTACACATACTCTCCCACACTCTAGATAAAAGGGAGCATACCTTCCACCCCCAAGCTAGTTACGTAGAGTCATCCCGTGACTACTTTCATTCACTCATATGCACAAGGCTGCCATTTATTTAAGAAAGTTCCAGGCAATGCCACGGCAAAGAGGAGTGTATGCCTAAGCATTTATTCACACTTTCATTTCCAAGGGAGTTGTTTTTGATTTTTTCTTTTAAGCAGAAAACTATATTTCAATGCCAAAACTAACTAGAGTTATTTCATAAAAAAATTTCTAAATTTTCTAAGTATAAAAAGCATACAAATCGTGTAACATTTTCACAAAGCATCAAGCCCTAGAGTGAGTTCTATCATTCTCAACAGTCATTTACATTCAGAATCTAGCCTAACAAAAATCATCATCATCGGGTATCCTAAAAACATTCTATCTAACTATCCTACCATTTACTGATTCCATGGCATAATACTACGCTAATGCTATCATGCATATGACCTACCAAGAACAATACCTCCCCCAAACTTAAGGGAAGCATTGTCCTCAATGCTTATACTAAACTAAATATAAACTAAATGCCATGCAATGAAATGCAACTAAATTATAATGAATGCAAAGGAGGTACCTCAATGTTTGCGTGGTGGTGGTGTCTTGGAGGTGCTAGCAGCTCCTTGCTTGGTGCACTTGCGTATTGGTGTTGGGCTGGGCTTGGAAGAAGTTGAGTAATGACGTGCAATATGTCCAGCCGTGGTCTTGGTGCGTCGACCACTACGTGGTGCAGGAGAAGGATTGGGTGCTTGGACAGGGCTGGGTGTTTCTTCGACAGGGACAATGGGTGGATATTCAGGAGTTTCAGAATGGTGCGGAGCAGGAATTGGATCATCTGCAGGAGGATCAGTTGTATCTTGTTCGGTATCTGGAGATGCCTCGACATTAAATACCGGTAGAATTTCGTCTGGGAAGCCAGGGAAATTCCGTTGACCGTAGGGAATAATTTCTTGAAACATTGATTCCACCACAGCATCTCTATGCTTTACGTATCCAAAGAAGTTATGGATATCACCATGTAAAGCATGCATGTGTGTCTGAGTCTGTATCACAGCGTCCTCGAGAGCAATTAGCCTTGCCTCGGCATTTGATTGTGTAGTACCTGCAGATTGCTCATGAGCAGATTCTTTAGATTTAGGATTTTCAAGTCCTAATAGCAGTGGGAGTCTGGCTCTAGTAATGCCCGATAATCCAGGTAAAATTTCATCAAAAACATTTTCCTCAACCTTTTTCTTACGACATAAGGCAGTAATTAAGTTAGGAAACACTAAAGCACTTGCCATTTTACTTAAGCAGTCATGAACTTGCTGAACAATAATACGCCCAACATCAATAGGACGGGACACCATTATCGAATGTAAAAGCAGTAAGCGTGAAAGTGATACCGTAGTGTTGTGGGAAGTGGGCATGTGTTTATGCTTAAGGAAGTGATTCCATAACTTGGCGCACGGTTGAAGACGTTCTCGGTTGACCAAGTATCGACTCGTTTGATGCCCATTCCACTCAGTGTTTTCGAAATAAAGGTCCTCCAAGACCCCATCGTATGTGGTGCTATCAGCCTCCTCTTCGAACGTGGCATGCCCGTCTACTACATCCTGTAAATGAAAATATCGGTTAATCGCAGTGGGTGTAAAACGGATTTGCTTACCTCGGACGAAGATACAGTGTTGGTTGGGCTTGGAAATATTCGCGTAGAACTCCTTAACCACCGAGGCATTTACCGAACCAGGATGTCAGACGAATTTACTCCACTTGAGCGGTGTCACGATGTCCATAACATCGGGTCCAAAACCACCATCGGTTTCTTCAGTAAAAATAAATCCTAACTCAAAAAAGAGTTTTTGATTCTTGAAGTTTTAGAACCGAGCCCTGGCCTTGTGATCTTCAAACTGTTGCCAAGCGGTAGTGTCGGTTGGAGCCGTTCTTGAACGCACCATTTTCGTGTGTGTATGAAGCAAGAAAAATGATAAAGGAAGAAACTTTTGAAAGCTTTAAAAACTTGGATGTATTTTGTCTATGGAGAGAATAAGAGAAGGAGATGAATAAAAGAAAGAGAAAAAATAAAAGTTAAAATGAAAGAGAAAAATTAATAAAGAAAGAGAAAAGAAAAAGTTAAAAATTTAAGAGAGAAAAGGTGTGATAGGACAGTTAAGAGAGTATTGAGTGGGTGGAGGGGGTTATGAGTGTATGGGGAAGGAAAAAAACTGCCAAAAGGTAATTATGGCGATAGGACAAGTCTGTGGAAAAAGAAAAAGAAATGTCAGAAATTAAATTAAATAAAAAGAACCAAATCAAAAGAATATCTCTCCAATTAATGCATTTTCCTTTCCTCCCTTTGGTAACTACTCCTTGCACGGTTTGCAGCACTGTGGTCCCTACAAATCATATCAAAAATTAATTACAAAATGAAATAAAAATAAAAATAAAGAAAAACTTAAATTTTAAATTTTTATTTATTGCCAAACACAAATTCCATGTCGTGGCATCGAATTTTGGTTCTCCTCTAGGCACACTTCAGTATTGTGCAGACGTAACACGTCCTTATTGTGTGGTGGTGGAACTCCATTATAGGCTTTCAGACGCTGGCCATTGACCTTGAAGATCATCCCATTGTCTATTCTCTTGATGTCAACAGCTCCATGGAGATAGACATAATGCACCTCAAATGGTCCTGACCATCGAGATTTGAGTTTCCCAGGAAAGAGTTTGAGTCTGGAGTTGTAAAGCAAGACTTGTTGCCCCTCATGAAAATGTTGTGGCATCAGTTTCTGGTCATGCCACTTCTTGGTTTTCTCGTTGTATATCCGAGCATTCTTATATGCTTGTGCTCTAAACTCTTCCATTTCGTTAAGTTCAAGTAATCTCTTCTCCCCAACTAGTTGAGCATCGAAATTCAATCGCTTGATGACCCAATAAGCTTTGTGTTCAAGCTCAACCGGGAGATGAAAAGCTTTACCATACACCAACTTAAAGGGTGAAATCCCCAAAGGAGTCTTGAATACAGTTCTGTACGCCCAAAGTGCTTCATCCAACTTTGGTGACCAATCCTTATGCCTTGGGTTCACCACTTTCTCTAAAATCTGCTTGATCTCTCGATTAGATATCTCTGCTTGGCCATTTGTCTGCGGATGATATGTCGTGGCAATCTTATGTCGAACTCCATATCTCTTCAATGCCTTGGCAATCAACTTGTTATCAAAGTGGGTTCCCTCATCACTAATGATAGCAAGAGGTACTCCAAACCGAGTGAAAATATAATTGTGCAAAAACTTGAGTACGGTTTTGGAGTCATTCCTTGATGTTGCTATTGCTTCCACCCATTTTGACATATAATCCACAGCAAGCAACATATATAATTTTCCTTCAGAAGATGGGAATGGTCCCATGAAATCAATGCCCCACACATCAAACAGTTCTATCTCCAAAATATTTTCAGCGGCATTTCATGTCGTCTGGAGATGTTTCCAGTCCGTTGGCATCGATCACATCCTTTGTAAAATGCTTGGGCATCTTTAAACAGAGTTGGCCAGTAAAAGCCTGATTGCAGGACCTTAGCAGCTGTCCTTGCTCCACCAAAATGGCCTCCAGTTGGGGCCGAATGACAATGGTACAAAATATCACTTTGCTCCTATTCAGGTACACATCGTCTAATGAGCTGATCGGCACAATGCTTGAACATATATGACTCATCCCAAAAATAGTGCCTTGCATCGTGCTTGAACTTCTTTTTAGCCTGATAATTCAAATCAAAAGGCACAATTCCACTAACAAGAAAATTAACAAGGTCAGCGTACCAAGGGATTGCCGTGGCATATAAAATTTTCTCATCAGGAAATTCCTCTTGGATATCTACAGTGTCATGGCATTCAGAATTGTTCTCTAGCCTAGATAAGTGATCAGTAACTTGATTTTCAGTTCCTTTTCTATCTACCACCTCTAAGTCAAATTCTTGCAAAAGTAAGATCCACCTAATCAGTCTAGGCTTGGCATCCTTTTTGTTCACTAAGTATTTTATAGTCGAATGATCAGTGTGAACAATAACTTTAGTGCCTATTAGGTAAGGTCTAAATTTATCAAAAGCAAATACTACGGCAAGTAATTCTTTCTCAGTGGTAGTGTAGTTCAATTGTGCTTCATTTAAAGTGCGGCTAGATTAATAAATAACGTGAAACATTTTACCTCGGCGTTGCCCCAGAACAGCTCCTACGGCATAATCGCTTGCATCACACATCAGCTCAAATGGTGATGTCCAATCGGGAGAGACTACAATGGGTGCCGAGATCAGTTGTCGTTTCAGCTCAGTAAATACGCCGAGGCATAATTCGTCAAACACAAAGGGTTGGTTTTGTTGAAGCAATGTGTACAAGGGCTTAGAAATCTTGGAGAAGTCTTTTATAAACCTTCTATAGAATCCATCATGTCCAAGAAAACTTCTTATGCCCTTGACCGAAGTTGGTGGTGGCAACTTTTCAATCACTTCAATCTTCGCCTTATCAACCTTAATACCCTTGTGAGAAATTTTGTGGCCTAATACAATGCCTTCAGTCACCATGAAGTGACATTTTCCCAATTTAAGACCAACTCAGCCTCCTCGCATCTCTTGAGAACTTTTGCTAAATTGTCGAGGCATCGTTCAAAATCGTCCCCACAAACAGAAAATTCATCCATGAAAATCTCCAGAAAATCCTCAACAATGTCTGAAAATATGGCTTGCATACAGCGCTGAAATGTTTTCGGGGCATTACAGAGTCCAAAAGGCATCCTCCTAAAGGCAAAAGTTCAATAGGGACAAGTAAATGTAGTCTTCTCCTGGTCCTCTGGTGCGATGGCAATTTGATTGTACCCCGAGTACCCATCCAAAAAGCAATAGAATGCTTTGCCGGCTAATCGATCCAACATTTGGTCGATAAAAGGTATAGGAAAATGGTCTTTTTTGTAGCTTTATTGAGTTTTCGATAATCCATGCATATCCTCCATCCGGTCATAGTGCGAGTGGGTAATAATTCATTATCCTCATTAGTAACCACCGTCGTGCCTCCTTTCTTTGGAACACATTGGACAGGGCTCACCCATGAGCTATTTGAAATAGGGTAGACCACTCTAGTATCAAGCCATTTCAAAATTTCTTTCATCACCACTTGCTTCATAACAGGGTTGAGTCTTCTTTGTAGTTATATTGAATTGTCATGGCAATCTTCAAGCAGAATCTTGTGCATGCAGATCGTGGGACTGATGCCTTTCAAATCGGCCATAGTCCAACCAATTGTTTTTTTATGCTGCATCAACACACTTAACAAACTTTGCTCTTGATTAGCAGTAAGGTTAGCGGAAATAATCACCGGTAAAGTCTCATCGCTACCTAATTAAACATACTTAAGATGCCCTGGCAAAGTCTTAAGCTCTAGAGTGGGTGGATGCATTAATGAAGGCTTAGGAGGAATAAATTCATCAAAATTTAGAGGTTCAAAATTCATACCTGATCTAACTTGTAGTAAGCTAGATTCTTCCTCAAAAATTGGAAAGTTGTCGGACTCCACTAAGCTTTCATCATCCACCCAATATTCATTTTCTGCTAGCTGAATGAAATTGTTCTGGCAACGATGTTCAGTCTCTTCTTCAATCACTTTTTCACAGTCTATCAAGATACGTTCAGTGTCTAGGAAAGGTCTTCCCAAAATGATTGTGCCTTGGCATCAACTTCGCAGTCCAGAATTAAGAAGTCGACTGGAAACACAAACTTATCCACCCTTATTATGACATCCTCGACTCTCCCTTCAGGTTTCACTTGGGATCTGTCAGCAAGTTGTAAAATGACTGAGGTGTGTCTTGCATCTCCTATGCCAAGCTTCAAGAATATCGATTTCGGCATTAAGTTGACACTTGAACCAAGATCACACAGTTCCTTTCCAACGAAATTAGCTCCAATTGAATAATGAATAATGAAGCTGCCCGGATCATTTTTCTTTGGCGGCAACTTACTCAATGAAGAACAAAATTCTGTTGCCATGGCACCAGTCTCTACTTTCCTCTTCTTGGTACAAATTTCCTTCAGAAATTTGGCATACATCGGCATCTGTTTAACAGCTTCCAAGAGAGGTATATTGATATGGAGCTGATCAAGAATATCCACGAACTTCTTAAACTGAACTTCATCATTATGCTTCTTCAATCTTTGTGGGAAGGGTGGGGGAGGTCTAGCTTCCTTAGCTGCAGGAATAGAATTTGCTTTTGCCTTGGCATCAGAATATGGTATCTTAGCAGAATCCTCCTCCTTGTCATTCTAAGTAACTCTATCATCATGTAATTCAACTTCAGTAGTGGGATTAGAATCATCATGTTGTGGCCCACTATCCTTGACTTATCGATTGATTTGTGTTCCACTCCTAAGAGTTAACACATTGCAGTGCTCTTTTCCAGGTGCTCTAATGACTTTAGTATTACTTGGCAAATGTCCTTGCTGACACTCTTGTAATGCTGTAGCAATCTGACCAACTTGACCTTCCAAAGCTCTTAGAGACGAGCTATGGCTTTGAAGTAAGGCGCATTGACTATGAAGTAAAGCTCCTTGATTCTTAATTAAAGTAGAATGGTCTTGCAGCATTGTCTTCATAGTGGATATGAACTCTTGAATTGTAGCTTCCAATGAACTCATGCTTACTGAAGATGAAGCTCCTTTGTTGGCATTATGCCATGGCATAGAATTTTGGTAACCTTGAGGCTCATTGTGATTCTGTTGCCGAGTAGGTTGATTAACATTGTGTGCTCCTTGATTTCCCCGTGAAAAATTGGGATGCTGACGCCATCCAACATTATAAGTGTTAGAATAAGGATTGTTGTTGCCTCGATTGTAATTACCTACAAAGTTGATGAATTCATGGTTGGTTGGGCATTCGCTCTCGTGATGATTGCCTTGGCATAACAGACATGCCAAGCTAGTTGCTTTCACTTCCTTCATATCAGTGGAACGTTGTAAGTTTTTCAACATATTAGTGATGACTGAGAGTTGAGCGGACACCGAATCCTTGGTATCTAACTCAAATGCTCCAGGTGTTTTCCTTCCACTCCTAAGCCTTGAGGAAGGAAACTGATAATCATTATTAGCAATTCTGTCCAAGATAGAAAATGCCTCAGTAGGTGATTTATCCAGCAATGTCCCATTTGCCGAGGCATCCAGAAACATCCTCGTGGGTGCATTGACTCCATTATAGAACGTGACTACTTGAGTCCAATCATGAAAACCATGATTTGAACACTTTTGAAGCAAACTCTTGTAACGATCCCAACACTCATACATGGATTCGTCGTCGCCCTGGCGAAAAGATGATATTTCATTCCTTAGCTGCGTATTCATGTTTGGTGGGTTGCATCTCAATAAGAAACTCTTGCAAAGATCGGCCCATGATTCCATAGAACTGGTTGGTACACCACTCAACCAAGCCCTTGCTCGGTCACGCAATGAATACGAAAAAAGCTTTAATTTTAGAAAATCCTCATGCACTCCTTCTTGGCGAAAAGAATCACAAACTTCCAGAAAATTACGAATGTGCTGCCTGGCATCTTCAGTTGGCATACCCCCAAACTGCCCAATAGAATTCAACATGTTGAACATGACTGGTTTCAGCTCGAAATATGCAGCTTGAATTTCAGGTGCCACAATCCCAGGATTCAGATCATCCAGCATCGGATTTAAGTGATCGCGAATAACGCGCGGCCTAACAGTAGGAGCAACATTGTCTAATGCCGCGACATTATGATTTTCGTCATCCTGACCAATGCTTTGGTTTCCAATCTGATATATATTTCTTTGAGTACGTCTTCTTCTTCTAAAGAGTCTTTCAATCTCAAGTTCTATTGGTTCCAAAGGCTCTTCAGAATTTCTTCTAGGCATACACTAGATAAACCTGAAAATAAAACAAAAATATCAAGTAAACTATACAAAAATAAAAATGCAAAATAAAATAATATGTTCTGGCAGAACTAAATAACTTCAGGCTGCCAATCCCCGGCAACGACGCCAAAAACTTGTTCGCGTGTTGTGAGTACTATAAATTATACGTAAATAATGTGCACGTATACACAATCGCTCAAGTAATATAATGATGAGTGAGTATCGTCTCCACAAGGATTGGGTGAAATTACAAAAGTCTAACCAAAGCAATGCACTATTATATCTAAGTATAGTTAGTCTTGATATATACAAATGTCACGGCAATGTAAATATGTATGCTGGTGAATATGGAGTGATGGTCTGATGGTGTAGCAAATGGAAATGCAATGGCAATGATGGATGTTTAATGTTGAGTATGGTAAAATGTCAAGGTAATGAAAAATGGTCAAAACAGTAAATAAAAAGAAAATAGAATGTAAAGAAAATAATCCACACGTGACAAGCTTCCAAGAGAATGAATGGTAGGGATTGATCTAAGGTTGCTAAACTTATTTCTCAAGTATATTTAAGCTACCTGGTCTTTACTTACTCGACAGAGCTTTCCTAAAGTGTTCAAAAGCACCTAACAGAATAGGATGCCAAGGCATCTGCTCTCACTCAACGATGTTGGCCAGCCTACCCTATTGATAAAGACACCCTTTTTAGTCATTGAAATCCTATCCTAGTCTCTTCCGAGATCTAAGGGATTAAGTTATAATATTCCTAAGTTGGTTCAAAGCCCCTTGAAAATACTATAACTCATTGCTTATGAGGATCTTATCTTGCGTTTCTTCCGAATACTTACAAGTATTTTTAGTCTAGGATTCTTCCCAATACCTAACCTTAATCTAAGAAATTGACATTTTCATGCCTCTTACAAGCCTAGATGGTGAAGCATTCATAAGCAAATCAAATAAAGAACCAAAATAAACTTAAATACACCATTAAAAATAAAGTTCAAACAACCATTAAATCAACCACCACCAAATAAGTTAGTTCATGGCGGGGTTCAAAATATCCAAACACAAAGTCATGAAAATATTTGTTCCAACAACCCAAAAATAAATATAAAATAGTAGCAAAAAGGTAAGTTGAGAAAAAGCCTTCGACGCGTCACCGGAGGTCTCCTATCGGCCACCGTGAACCACCTAGCTCGCTAGGTTCTTTCGGCGCCTAGATTGCCACTCCTTGGAGCTTTATCAATGGAGGAAAATCCCAAGGAAGAAGAAAAGAAAAAGAAAATAAAAATCTGATTTTTGCTATAGTATGCGTGTGCGTGAATCCTCCCTTCCTCTCTCCCATGCGGTGTCATATATAATAAAAAACATATCTAGGGGTAATGATGATATTGTTGGGTGCAAAATACCCCTCATACCCCTAGAATCACATGTTGAGCGTGAATCTTATCCTCCAAGTGGCAGTGGTCCTCTAGCGGCTCTGGCAGGCGGTTACAGCAGTCTTTCACGTGCAGAGACATTTGTCTAGTGCCAGCTGTCCTTGTGCAGAAATATCTTTTTTTGTCTTTTTCTGCTCCAGAAATGCTGAGACATTTCATTCTGCTTTAGCAACGTGTGATGTCGTGGCATTGCTTCCCAAAGAATCCTTTTTCTTGCTATTCCCTGCACACCACAAACAAACTGCACCTTTCCCTCAAGTAACACCATTAAGAAATAAAATAACACTACCACCACAAATGCAACTATATGCAACTACATGATCCTAAAATGCCTAAAATGAGCTTTTAAACAAACAATAACTTAAGTGAAAAAGGCCTTAAAAGTAACCTTTTTAGGAATTTATCAGCTATGCTGCAAATGACGTGCCTTGGAGCTGAGCGTAGTCGAACTCGAAGGTCTTTTGGTGACAGATAACCCTTCTAGCCTTGAGTTATGCTGTAAATGATGTGCCCTCGAAGCTGAGTGTAATCGAACTCAAGGGTCTTTGGCAGATAGCCCTTCTCAACTTAAGCTATGCTGTAAATGACGTGCCTTGGAGCTGAACGTAGTCGAACTCGAAGGTCTTTGGTTGGCAGATAACCCTTCTGGACTTAAGTTATGCTGCAAATGATATGCCCTCGAAGCTGAGTGTAATCGAACTCGATGGTCTTTGGTAGATAGCCCTTCTCGACTTTAGCTATACTGCAAATGATGTGCCTTAGAGCTGAGCGTAGTCGAACTCGAAGGTCTTTAGTTGGCAAATAGCCCTTCTTGTCTTGAGCTATATTGCAAATGTTACCTCAAAAAAATGGCTTCTCTTCACAGGTCTAAGACGGTCGTAGTTCTTTAGGTGGTTCCTTTGAGCGAGTCTGAACCAAATGAGACGATCTTTGAATGACTCCCCTTTTACGGGAAAGCCCACTGATGAATTCTATCAGCCGGATATCTTCCGTTGTGGAATTGAAATCTGGCTTGAAGACATTAACTTGAAATATGTTGTTCGTTATTGAGTTGAGTCGAACTGGATTTGTTCTGAACTGGTTCTCGAACTCATCTGAAGTTAACTTTAAGATATGTCAAGTTGGTCACCACTGAGTTAAGCAACCACCATCGTTCTTTAAAGGCGCTTGTGAATCGAGTATCCTTCATCCTGAAGTCGAAACTTGACTCTAAAAGCTACAAAAAAATCATATATGCTAAAATGATGAATGTGATGCACCTAGGTATGTCTAAGATGCATGCAACATGAATGAATTATGTTTTATCTCTTGGACTAGAGTCTCGTGTTTTGTCTGCCAATCTGGTCCATGGAATCGATCGTGCCCCATCATTTTTCCAAGCTTAGGGTTTATAGACCCTTCATATCTGAGACTGTTATGTTTGAAAATATTTTTCTCATTTTTCTTCATTCAGGAGGGAAAATGATAAAAAATGATGTAAAATATTGTTCGCAATTGAATCAAATTGTAAACGTGAGTTCAAAAATATCAATGGAATCAAAAGCTATTTTAATACTTTCAGAGTTACAGCTATTTGAAAAATGTTCAAATAGATGAATTGGCTTTAGGTTGGCTTCATTTCTAAGGTTTTGGTAACCCAAAATGTCATTTTTTTTAAATATCGCAACATGCTTTGGCATTTCAATTGGGTGCAGACAAAATGACGCAACTAGCCTGATCAATTACTAGACCTTCTATTTCGGTCCTATGAAATCTTCCATTTGTTCAAGTTTTGTAAGCTCTTATAATAAAGGTAATGCAAGAATATCGGTCTAAAAATGAAATTCTTGAGTGCTCGTGTGAATTTGACTATAACAGGTGTTCCTTAACTCCCTTAGTCCATCATTACCGAAAACTTCTTGCTTAGATAAATTTGTTTTAACTTGTCGTTATCTGGCTAGCTGAATCCATAAAGTCGAGGCATTTAACCAATTACTTTAGAGGGACAACTTAATATTATAATCACTTTTATCAAGTTAACTGAAGGGTTCATCTCATCACAGAATCTTTGGCCTGACAAGAGCAGTGGAGCAAACACCGAATTGCCAAGTGTCCGAGTAATGTCATGGTTTGAACGTAATCTACTCATAAGGCCAGGGCTTTTAAGTTTCCTCTATAACCAATTGCCTTAGTAAAATAGCTCAGCTTTACGGATTTAATTTCTTAATATTGTCAAGAAGAACCTGTTATAGCCTAGGTGTTTGTTGAAAGTCAGAAATTTCATCTTTAGAGTTCAATTTTCAAGCAACTGACCTAAACTAGATTCACCCACTCGACTCTTTCATTTGTAAAGATCATCATCATCATTGAACGTCTTAAATAAAAAACATAGTAATTCTCATATGCAAATAATGCCCCATGTTCTCCGCACCTTATGAAAGGAAAATGTTGTATTGGTTAATTGTAAGAGCATGGTACGGTGTTTGAGGGTATATTCTAGGTAAGGTCAAGGTCCTAGTTTTAAAACATGTTACTTTGTCAAAGATCCGTAAATTTGAACCATTCACAGAGTTTCTTAATTCAAATGATATTCAAAGAATTGCAAGTTTGCAAATGTGATTCATTGATTGTCATCATTAAAGTAACATAAATTTATTCAAATATTCTTACAAAAACTTGAAAAAGTGAAAAAAAAACAAGTTCAAACAGAATGTCTCAAATGATGAAATGATCTTCCTCACTTGGATGCCCCCAAGTTATTAAAGTCGATCCAGTTCTGGTTACGCATCTTCTGTACGACTCTTTTGAATGCGTAACAGTTCTCAATTGTGTGCCCTGGGACACCGTCGTGATATTCACAATGCGCATTCTCATCATACCACTTGGGGTATGGGGGCTTCATGGGTTCCACCGGGTATGGTGACACTACATGGGTGTCAAGAAGTTGATGGTAAAGCTCTTTGTAGGTCATGGGAATAGGGTCGAAATGTTCCCTTTCCCTTCTTGGTTCTCTAGAATCTTGTTTAGAAGTATATGACGGTATAGCTGCAGTTGATTTTGGTTTGGAGATCGTAACACCTTTACTGGCATGGTTGATGTTGTTAATCTCTCTATCACTCTCTCGCATAGGAGGTTTCCTATTGGCCTCCCCATCCTTAATTTTGTATTCCTTTATGGCCGACTCAATCATTTCTCCGGCCATAACCAAGTCTGAAAAGCTTCATGATGTGATCGCAACCAGGTGCCTGAAGTATGGAGCCTTCAGGGTCTGTACGAAGAGCTTTCGGGTTTCCTTTTCATCCAAAGGTGGATGCACTTGTACAGCCAAATCTCTCCATTTTTGTGCGTATTGCCTGAAACTCTCGTTATGCTTCTTTTCCATTCTTTGTAGCATAACTCGATCTGATCTTATGTCATTGACATGCTTGTATTGTTCCAGAAATGAATTGGCCAGGTCCTTCCAGGTCTTGATATTTGATCAGCTCAACTGGTTATACCACCGAATGGCTGAGCCCGACAGACTCTCCTGGAAGTAGTGAATCAGGAGTTGGTCGTTTCCTCCATATCCTGTCATCTTTCGGCAGAACATGGTGATGTGAGCGGATGGACAACTGTTCCTGTCAAACTTCTCGAACTCCGGGGATTTAAATTTCGGAGGAAGAACCAAGTCCGGGACTAGACTAAGTTCCACTGCATCGATTTTATGGTAGTCATGGTCTCCTTTGACTACATTCATTTGGTCCTCCAATTATTTGATTTTTTCCTCCATCTTCCTCGCTATGTCCTCTTCGTCCAAATTCGTTACATGGTAATAACCCAGATTGTTCTTAGGGTTAAAAAAAGAGGACGAGGGCTTTGTTTTTGCAATATATGAGTCCCCTCGAAGTTCTGGTAAGATTTCAGGTGAGATAACCACTTGCGGGGTAGGTTATATAGTTACCCCTTCCGGTGAACCTGCCCCAGGCGCACTGGTCTGTTGTAGGCCAATTAACTTGGCAACGATCTGATCAACCAAGGACTCTTGGTTCTTTGTGATTGTTTCCAGAGTATTTCGACTGTTCTGGTTTATCTTGTCTTCTAGCTCTTTCTGTAGTTTCAACATATTCTCCTCGATTTGTGTAATTCTGGCTTCCATCATCTTCTTCTTCAAACGAGTGTTATGCGGATGGGGTGTGTCCAACGCTTGAGGCGGTGTATCCAATATTTGCTCCTTTTGATGAGACATGTTTATGTTAGTTAATGCGAATGTAAAGAAAAATGACAAAATGCAAAATATGTCTAGACGCATAATGCAAGCAATGTTCGAGGCATTGATCCAAAAATTGTGTCTGTTATTAGAAATAATCCTTATTAGGGATAAAAGTGTTTTATCTTTTAAGAGACAAAAATATTCTGAAAACTTCTGATATGTTGAGTAGTATTTTGCCTTCGTCTGTCACCGGTTGGATAACATGTCGAACTGCTCTGGCTTATGCAGATGACGAGTTGTTTTCCCTAAAAAAGAGTCTCGAAAGACTGCACCTCCGGCTCCCACTCTCTGCCGAGTCTGTTCCCTAGCAGCAACACCATTTGAGCCCTCCATCGATAGAAACTATTCGAAGTTTTCTTCTTGAATTCGTCAGCAATGACATTCAGCTCAGCTAGGGTTTCGCCGTCTTATTCTCGTAGTTTTCGAAAGGAGCGTCTGGGTCTGTAACCTTTTCCTCGTTTTGCTCTGTAACCTTTGGCAGTCAGTTCTTCAAAGATAGACTTTCATTGCTTGATGTAGACCCGGTTCATCCTGAGTCCTTTATAATGCACCAGAGTGATATACTCTTCAATTGTGGGCACCACATAGTCACCTTGTAGATTGTCCTCTGTATTTTCATCTCTTGTATTACAACCCCTTTGTCCATTAATACATATTATTCATGTTTAACAAACACGTTTTTGGTGGATCAACACCTTCTTTTAAATGATGCAAGTGATGAAAATTAAATAAAACAAAACAAAAAATGAAAAGAGTTAGTGAGGTAAAAAAAATAATCATGAAAAATAAAAATCCTACCCCACATGACATCTATCCGAACATGCTTAGCATTCCTACACGGACATGATTTCTATCCCGCATGCTAATTTCAAACAAATCCTAACCGCACATTTGTCTAGTTCGCATGCTTTGAACAGAAAATAGAGCAAGAAACAAAATAGCCTATGGTTTGGAATGAGGTTTTGGGGTGGGCTCTAATTCCCTGTACTCTCCCGTTTTAGGTTCTAAAAAGGTACTCGAGTTCTCCTTACTGGTGCCCCCTTGGGCTTACCAGACCCTTAGTCCTAAGCCTATTACAAGCTTATGTGGACTAAGTTAAACTCGAGAGGAAACATTCTCTTATGCCCATACGGAGAATAAATTCACACGAAGGCATAAGGTATATGAATCCCGAAGGTTACTTGCTAGGCCCGTACGGTGAATAAATTCACACGAAAGTGTTGCTTTCACCCCCACTTAAAAGGGTTCGGAGCTTGGGTATAGAGCTAGAGATGACAATTTTGAAAAATCTGAAATCATTAAAAAATGTTAGTACAACTATTTATTTGAAAAAATAATCAAAGGTAAATAATTAGAATCGAATAAATAAATTTAAATTTAAATTTATAACTTTCGCTAAAAAAGACAACCGAAAATTAATTTCGGTCTGACTCACTTACCTGTCCCCAGCGGGGTCGCCAAGCTGTCGGAATCGTCTTTCGGTTGGGCCCCGGAATTGGGCTTTGACTTGGATTAAATGATTAGGAGTCGCCACCGACTATTTTAAAACGAATTTAGGTGGGTCGGACACCATCTTACCTGATCTGCGTTGTACCAGAAACGTGTCGGGTTCGGGAGTCGGTTACGATCAATGAAGGATTAGCACCCTTGACCCGCCCTTTCGGTACCAATTAATTTTCCGGTTGTCTTTAATTGCAAAATTTGAAAAATTTAAATTCAAATTTAAAAACCAGATTCTAATTACTTACCTTTGAATGATTTGGACGAAGACCTTATAAAAGATAGAAGCTTTAGAGGAAATAAATAAATAAATAAATAAATAGATACTAAATAAAAAGAAGGAAAAAAAGAGAAGAAATAGTAAAATAAAATAACAATAGATAAAAAAATAAAGACAAATCAAAGGAAAAATAAAACAAATAAAATAGACAAATAAAAATAAATATATTAAATAAACCGAAAAATATATATATAATGAAACATAATAATAATAATAATAATAGGAGTTACCATAGTAACAATAATAAATATAAACATAAAAAGAAATAAAAACATATATAAGAAATTAAAAGAAAAAAAAAGAATAAATAAATAAAAAGGACCAACATGAAAGAAAACGAAATTGAGGTATAAAATTAAAAGAGAAAACAGGAATAAATTCAAATTAATGAGCAAAAAATAATGCTTATAAAACAGGAGGGACCTAAATCACTATTATCCCCAGAAATGTGAGATGCACGTGTGAGCTTACAAAAGGGCAAGGACTAAACTTGATATTATCCCTAAAACTTTGAAAATACATAGTAACTAGGGCTCAAAACGGCGTCGTTTCGATCTCTCTATTTAAGGCCAAAATATGGTCTTCCTTCCCTTATTCCCCTTCATTTCTCTATTTTCGTCTCTCTCTCTCTAAATATGAGAGGATAACAATCCTCTCGCCTCTCTCTAAACCGACAAGAGTCCGACCACCACTCCGGTGGCCACCCACCGCGCCACCCGCCGCCATCGGTGGCTGTTCAAACCTAAATAACACCCAAAACACTCACCTCACCCTCGAGATCCCAATTCTAGCCCTGAAATACCGAGATAACACCTAGATCGGAGCAGATCTAGCCGTGAAGTTATTGTCCCTTACCCTTTTTCCGACGATTCCTTCTCTTCCGAGAACTTCTCCGGTTTAGTTTTCACTTATTTTGCTTGATTTTTGCTGTGGGGCTTCGACCTTTGGTGTATTTGTTTGATGATGTTCTTTTTTGTGTTGTTGGCTACTGTTTTTGTGGCACCGTTTATGGATCTGGCTGTTTTTGGTTGGTTTTATGTGTTCTATTTTTTGTTTTGTTCTCGATGATAATGTTCTATGTGGTTTCTCTCGTCCGGTTGTGGTGGTTGTTGTTTTTGGTATCCTCCGTGAGTACTGTCGTGGGTTTTGTGTGTTCTTCCTCTCTATGCGGCGCATATGACATGTTGACCCATCTGCTAGGGTTTCACAAACCCTCACTTGTATTGGGTTGGTTCAGGCCCAATCATTTGGACTTTGCTGGACCAAACGATGGACCTAAAAAACAAAAACAAAAAATAATAATAAAATAAATAAATGACAACAGGTGAATAAAAATAATGAATAAAAATAAATAATAAATAAAAACTATATAACATATACTAAAAAATTGTTTTAAAACTATATATAATATACATTTCAAAAATATTTTTTTAAAATCATATATTATAAAATTTTAAAAAAAGTTTTTAAACTATATGTTATATAGTTTTCAAAAATGTCTTAAAACTATATTATATGTTTTTAAAAATGTTTTTTCAAAAATTATATATTATATATATTTTCAAAAATGTTTTAAAAAATTATATATTATATAATTTTTAAAAATATTTTAAAAACTATATAATATATATTTTTTTCAAAAATGTTTTGAAAACTACATATTATATACGTATTTTCAAAAACCATTTGCAAACTATATATGTATATATATATATATATAATGTGGCGAAAATTAGTGTCTACAATAATAATGGGACATTTTGATATCATGTAACAGCTAGAAATGAAAATGACAATTTTGGATTGGAGACAAGGATATTATAAATTTTAATCTTAATTTTAATTTTATATATTAAAAGATAAAATAAGATTTTAAAGAAAGAAAAGAGAGTGATACTAATAGATTTAAAACTCAACTTATAGTCTATAAACATATTAATCAACCGTTTAAATATATATATATTTTCACTTTTTAATATTATAATAATTGTATGATATATTGTTACTGTTACTATGACAGCATGAAAGCAATAAAAAGCAGAGCCCACGAGGGCATTGAACCCATTGTTCACTATAGTACTACCGTCATAGCCGCGACCTCAACCTCAACCTCCTTTTTTTTCATCCCGATGGGTCGCTTTTGTCAACGCCGGAGACCAAATAGAAACCACGTTCTTGAAATCTTTCATTATTAATCTATTTGGTCGCGTTTCCTGAAAAGAAATATATCATAAGCTAGCTGACGATAAATCTTAAGTATTAAAATTGACTCTTGAATTGCCATTTGACAAATGAAGATCCCAAAAGGAAAATTACAGGAATTTTAAGTAATGCTTAAAAGAAATGGAATAATATTCGCACTTTCTTTTTGTTCCTTGAAAATGAAACATCAAACATTCCAAATTCCATATCAAACCCAAATCCAAGTTATGAGGTTCTTTGTCCCCCTGTTCTGCCTGTAATAAAAAAAATCTACATTTAAACCTATTAATTAGATAATTAATTATTTATAAAGAATAATATACTGAAAATGTATCAAATCTTGATATTTATAACTTGGAACTTCTTCTGCATAAGGTTGCATTTGATTCATAAACTCAGCTCAAGCTTCAAACACACAGATTCGCGTAACAATAAATAACAAGCGAAAATAGATGTCCTTTTTTTCATATGTATGGGATAAGAAGAGGTAAGAAAATTGTTTAGTAATGAATACAATAAAATAAAGAGTCCATGATTACATGGAGTATTATCTTATTAACTTAGTAATTAGAAAATTGCTTTTGAACTAACTAAATCTCCTAGTTATTCACAACAACAGGCATGCACTCGAGTTCTCTCCCAGTTTCATGGGCAGTGTTTTCTTGCAGCAGGCTTTTCTTTCTTTCAGCAATGAAACTATCTATAACCAACTGAAACTCCTCGTTGCTCATTTCGCCCATTGATTTCCCCGTCGACTCTATATCTGAATTCATCACCTCTCCGTCCATAGATTCCGAAACCATTGATAGAGTTCTTCCGTGTTCATATTCCCCCAATTCAGCTGAAGACACGGCGGAATTTGGTTTTGCCAGTACTGTACGGTCCATCGTTGTTGTAAGTTGCTTAACTGGAGAGAGGGAAATATTTGTCTCTCCAATTGTGTCACTATCAACTGTCGTTTCTAGCTCCTTTTCAGGAGAAAAAGGAGCAGCCTTTTCTTCAAAAATGATTTCTTTGTCTACCATGGTCTCTTCCGTGGCAGGAACATCAGTGGTGGCGGCGGATATGGCTATACTCCGGCGTGAATTGCAGACGAATTCATCGTATATGTCAGTGATGGTAGGCTGTTTCTGGGCCTGTTTTTGGCTAGACAATATATAAACAACGACAACGATGAGGTTTACTAGGATGAAAGTATAAAGAGATTTGTTAAAAGTACAGACGAAAAGGCGCAAAAAATCTCCGGCGACGGCGAGGGTACCGGGAAACCAAGACCGTGGCAATAAAAAGAAAGTCAACAAAAACCCGACTAACCGAAGCTCGATCTTCATCTTCTTCTCCATGTTGTATCTCCGTAAAGCATCTTCTTTCTCAGCCTTGACTATATCAAAATCAAAGGAGGCCATGCTTGTTTAAAAAGAGAATAAAGGGGAAGAAACAAGGGGTAAAAAAGAGAGTTTTTTTTCTGGGTTTGTGAGCTGAATGATTTAAATTGATTTGCAGGCGAATAAGGTGGTGCCTTTTGCATTAAAAGATATATATATAACACGTATGTATTTGTATATATAAGGAAATGATTATTGAATCAATATGGAGTTGACAGGGACAGCATCTGCTAGTGAAGCGCGACCAAAGTACGGAAGCGAAGAAGGGCGGAACCACGCTTCGGGAGGAGAAAGGTTTGTTAGGTGTCCGCAAGACTGTCGACACCAGTGGTGCGAATCAGACGGTCGCGAATGGGTCCCCTGCTGTTGCGCCAATTATTTTCCATTATCGCGCTGTGTCGCGAGACGCGCGAGACTACGGCCTCGTCATTACGGAAACTAACTAGTCGGTCATACGGTTTTATTTCTTGCTTTACAAGTGTAAAT
This sequence comes from Hibiscus syriacus, assembly GCF_006381635.1. Lineage (NCBI taxonomy): Eukaryota > Viridiplantae > Streptophyta > Magnoliopsida > Malvales > Malvaceae > Hibiscus > Hibiscus syriacus. The sequence goes on from NW_024062705.1 coordinate 74,684, forward strand.
ATTTATTATTTCATGAGTGAACATGTTTTTTTTTAATTTTTTTAAAGATAACTGAATAAAAATTAGTTTACCTTTTGCCTTTAAATCTGTCAATTTATTTAATGTCGTCAAAATTAGATATATTTTATTTATATGAATCAAATGATATTAATAATAAAAAATTAATGCTATTTTCTAAAATTTCAGATTCAAATACAAAAAATATCAAAGCTATTGTCCCCATCCATCATTCTCCCTCTCGATATATCCCTACCTATATAACCCCCACAGTGCTTTGTATTGAATTCAAGTACTCCCTGTATTCATTATTGGGTTTAACTAAATTAGTTATATCCATTAAGATTGGATTTGTTTCATTTAATCGATTAATCTGAAAATTTTAATTCGACCATTAAACAAAATGATTTGAAACTCATGCACCTCGCCATCGATAGTTTGGCTAGAAACTCTTACTCATCATTAAGTCCAATAATAAATTTTTAGATATATGATATTTTTTTCTTAGCATTCGATTTAAGAATTAAATTGTTTAAAATAAAGTCATAACTTAATTGATATCATTGTTATTATTGTTTACACCAATTCTCGTTCACCTTTCTTTATTACTATTTTATATTTTTTAATATATTAATATATTTTAAATTATTATTTTTGCAGGACACAACACCAAGCCTAAATTAATTACAACATAAGGCCCAATCATCAACCTTAACTGGCCCAAAACCAACAATACCCAAAACCTATACCAACCTAATCTAACCCTAACCCTAACCCTAACATACCCCTGCTACTGCCGCCTAGCCCTACTGTCGCTGCCAAGAAACCGTTGCCGCCACTGTTAACGTCACACCGCAGCCACCTCCAGCCATCATTGCCTATAGTGAAAACAAATCAAATCATAAAATGATAAAAAAAATCACATTCTACATAACCATCAAATCGAGCCTCACCATAAAACTCAAGGATTTGAACGAAAGAAAAAAAAGAAGAGAGAACCGAAGAGGAGAGATGAGAGACTAAAAAAGAAAAGCGAGAGAGCCATTCGTACCAAAAAATAGGGAACCCGAGATAAAAAAACAATGAAAGAAAAAAGAAGAAAGAGAAGTAGAGAACTTATCTTCAACGTAGATCGTCAGAAAACTCGAAAGTCACTGGATTTGAAGAACCTAAGGAGCTTTTTCGTAGATCCACGGCACTGGGAGAAGCTTTAGACCATTTGGACCCTGGATCCGTGTTCAGGACGTTGAGATGAAGCATCTTGTGAAGTTTGCGCTCGAAAAACCACCGGAGGAAGGCGACGGACGGTGACCGACGATGGCAGCCACAGCGGCCAACTAGAGCTCTTTCGCTGGACTGGAAATAGAGAGGGAGCATAGAGAGGGAGCATAGAGAGGAGAAGAAAATGGGGAAAGGAGAGAATAAAAAAGGGAAATGAAATGAAAAATTAGAAAAAAAAGAGTATATTTATGGATAAATCAAAACGACGCTGGTTTGACCCCTTTACCCGTGCTTGTGGAGCCTCTAGAGAATAACTCCTCCGCGGTCACTATAGGTTCTACTTTGTTTCATTGTGGCCTATATATGTTAAGTACTTTACATTTTGGTCCTTAATTACATATAAGCCAAGTTTTGTTCTTTGTAATTTGGCCCTTAAATGTTTAATGCATGCAATCTTGTCCCCAAATCGAGATTCTTTAATATTCTGATTTGGTCTTTGAATTTTGTTCTGTGTTCATTTTAATCCTAATGGCCTTTTATCTCATTTTTATATGGCTTTACGCATTTAGCTTGCAACTTTTTATGTTTATATTTTAATCCTAAATGTTTTTATTGTTATGCTAGTGTACATATTTCATATTATTTATGCTATTGACCCTTGTCCCCAATACATATTTATTATTTATTAAAATGGCATTATATATGTGTGTGTTTATGTGTGTACTTACATTTTTTATTTAGAAGGATATTTTAAGTATTGTATTATGGATCTATTTAAAAATATATATTATTCAATACTATAAATTTTATGAAGTTCTTTGTTAATTATTCCACTAACCTATGGAAGACCTCCAAAAACTTGGGGGTGTCTTTATGAGGGTTATTCGAATAAAATAGTTTTAATATTATTTATTATTTTTTTACTATAAATTTTGATTTTGCATATAAATATTTATTACTTTTTTATTATTATTTACCATTTGTTATATGTGAATATTTCACCCATTTCGTATATGTCGGTTATTATTGTTGCATTCATACTCATGCCTTGGTTTTCTTATTTTCTAAAACAATTAAATACAATGTTGTTTTGTGTCGTAAGTTAATGAAATTATGTCTAATATGACTGGATTTTAATTTCCATTAATTTATGTAGTAAGATGACATCATTTTTAAATAAAATCGAGTGAAATAAATCATTTTTATCTAGTCAAATATTTAAAAAAAAATTACTCATTTTCTAATTCATTGAAATGAAGAGGATCATAATTTAAAATTTGAATTTAAAATTGTAAAATTTCACAACGTAGACAACGTATAATTGAAATGTACTAATTTTGAGTGTTATATGGGTGTTAATCCTTCTTCAAGTGTAATCGACTTCTGAACTCTTTGAAATGATTCTTTGGTAAGCATACCAATTTTTTGTCTTAAAAATGATTTTTTTTCTTAAAATTATTTTAAAAATTATTTTTAGGTATTCGACCTACCTAACCCAAAGGTCGATGGCAACTCTAAATTTCAAATTAAATAAAAATTCACATTTTGAAAATAAAGTCATAATTATTTTAAAATGAATTTATTAATGAAAAGAAAATTGTTATGAAAACTTGACAACTCCGCTGGGGATATTTGAGAGTCAGATCTTATTTGATTACAGGTTATCTGAGTGGTTAAAATTTTATAAATTTGAACCTTTACTTGAATTATGATCCTTTCAATTTCAACTTTCATAATCATGCATTTTTTTACTCTTGTAAATAGTTGTACTAATATTTGATTTTATTAATTTCAGACTTGTTAAGGTTTTTGTAAAAAGACCAGACACCAAAGTTAATCGATAGAACGATATCTAAAGATATAAGAGGTGATCACTCGATTCGAACAATAATGAAACTACAGAATCCTGCCTACAACTGTTATACCTCTAATAATCAAGACCTAATGCACAACTCCAACGTGGCAGGGACATAATTCAAGATGGGTCATGTTTTGAATAAAGATTTTACATATGTCTAGGAGGACATAGAACACTTGACGGGTATTTTTTTTCAAGGATGGAGCTCCAAGAAAAAACATTGAATTACTTTAGACCAAGCGTACAAGCAAAAACATGATTGTGAAAACGGACTATCTTGTAAAAAATAAAGACTTGTGTCTCTAATGAAACTTGTTCTATGATATTCATCTTTGGGATCAATACCTTTTCATATTGCATTCGTAGATGTATCTATGCATTTTTGCATCCATGTTGTATTTATTTAAGCATTTTCGCATGCATCATTCATGAAGATGTGTGTACAATTCGTGGAGAATTTCATGGCAGTGGTACTGACAAAGTACTAAAGATGGAAGCAAAGTTTAAGCAATTGAAGAAAGAGCTACAAGAGAGTCTACAAAAAATGCAAACAGACTGAGAATCCAAATTAGAGCAATACAAGACCGTTAAGGATTCCATTTTGCAAAACCAGACTAACATGGTCAACCAGATTGTTGAGAATTGGCTAGGCTTAACAAGGCAAAAGGCAAGGCGAAGATTTCCCCTAATTGACTAATTTTCGTACTGCTCATCTCACAATGTTTATTCAAAGAATGACTAGATACATCAATAATGATCAAATTTTAATCCATTACTTTAAAGATAACCTGACCAGACCCGTATATAAGTGGTATAATCAATTAAGTCGCACTCAAATAAGCTCATGGAAGGATTTAGCTTATGCCTTTTTAGGTCAATACAAGTACATGATTGAAATGACACCTGAGCGAACAATGTTGCAAAACATGGAGATGAAGCATAATGAGAGTTTCCGACAATATGCACAACGATGGATGGACGTTGCTTTCGTGTACACCCACCAATAACCTAAAGAGAGTTCATTGCCATGTTCATAGACACACTAAAATGTCCATTTATCAATTATATGCTAGGGGTTGCCACAAAGAAATTTTCTGATATCATCATGTGTGGAGAGATGATTGAAAAAACTATCAAGAATGACAAGTTAAGGAGTACTGACGATACTGACACCGAGATAGGAGTTGAGATCAATATGGTGAGATCCTATTCAGCTAATCATGGGGCCAAACCTTATAAAATGGTCATAGAAAGGACTCATATTGACCAAATTCCAATGACATATGAGGAATTACTCCCAGTCTTGTTTGAGAGGTATTTTGTGACCTCAGTCCAATCTAAACCAAAAGAGCCACCATTTCCTAAAGGCTACGATGTTGATGCCATATACAACTACCACATAGGAAGCTCGGGGCACACAATTAAAACAGTGGGACACTAAAGCGCAAGGTCCAAAATATGATTGATTAATGGGCATGAACATTCAATAAGTAATGTGGCATTCTGATTGAGAATAAGTCATTTGCATCTATCGTGAAGCTTTTTGCACTTGCATAAAAGGGGCATTTCATTTTGTCTGAATTTGTTTTTCTTTCTTTTTTCTCTGTCTACAAGTTTGTAAGTCACTAGAGTTTTTTTGAATATGTTAAATAAAATGGTACCTGCTGAGGTTATGAACAATGAACAAATTTCAATCTTTATTTTTTTTTTAAATATCAACTGAATTAGATGCTCTCTTAAGAGTCAAAGTTATGGCCTCTTGGCAAGTAACAAGATTAAACCTTCGTAAAATAAGGACCATTGATCCTTCTCTAGTAGATACATCGAACATCATATCCTTCTCTTGTAGGGGCTGAGATAGCCTTCTCCTCTCATGAAGAGATGATCAAAGGGCTTTACATTCAAGTATGTACAAAAGTGGAAAAAATAGGGCATCTTGCATATGAGGTTGCAAAGCTGATTGGTTTATGCTTTATTGAGGATGTTCAATGATGATCATAATCTTCATAGATGAAATAGTGAAATAGATAAATTTAGTCTAGGTTAGTTGCTTGGGAATTAAATTTTAAGGATAAAAATTTTTCGACCTTCAACAACACCCAGACTATAGCAGGTTCTTATCGACTAGCTTAAGAAATTAAATATGTATACCTAGGAAGTTAATGTAATTATATATAATATATATATATATATATATATATATATATATACAATAAATTTGAGTTATTCCGCTAAAGAAATTGGTTATAGAGTTAACTCAAAGTCCTGACTTTATGAATAGATTACATTTAAACCATGACATTGATCAGATACCTAACAATTCAAGCAAACAACAAAGTTTGAAGTTTAAATGAATGAGGAGTTTCGGTGAAGATGGACGAAAAGAGTTGAGAAACACCTGTTATAGTCAAGTTCACACAAGCACTCAGAAATTTTATTTTTATATCGATATTTCTACACTACCTCTACTAAAGAAGCCTACAAAGCTTGAACAAATGGAAGATTTTAGAGGACAGAAATACGAGTGTTCTAAAAGGTCTAGCAATTGAGTATAATAGTTGCATCATTTTGTCCATATCTAATAAAAATGCCAAGCCATAAAAAAGGGACATGTTACAATCTTCACATGCACAGAGACAAAGAAGGCAACTCAATAACAGAAACCATAGAAATTAGAAAGCCAACCTAAAATTAACCTGTCAGCTATTGACACTTTTTAAAGAGTCATAACTTTGAAATATTAATTCTTTGATATATAATGAACTCTTGTTTTGTAATTGTCTCAATTGTGAACTTAAATTAAGGGACACCATTATTCAAAAACTTCATCAAACATTTTTCAAAATTCTTTCATTAAACATTATTTAAAATTCTTCCATAAACCATTTTTAAAACTTCATCAATTTTTTTCACCTTTTGAAAAATAGAAAGAGGAAGAAAAATATTTTCAAACAAGACAATCTCTCTTGAGTAGATATTGGCATTTGAAACATGTCTTATAAACATAGAAGCTCATGTCCATCAAACATTTTTCAAATTCTTTCATTAAACATTATTAAAATTCTTCCATAAACCATTTTTAAAACTTCTTCATCAATTTTTTTCACCTTTTGAAAAATAGAAAGAGGAAGAAAATATTTTCAAACAAGACATTCTCCTTTGAGTAGATATTGGCATTTGAAACATGTCTTATAAACATAGAACCTCATGCTCTGAACTGGGGCAAGAAAAGCTAAAATTGTGGGGGGGGGATTTGATGGGGCAAGAAGAACAAGTTGACACAAATGAAGAATTTCAAGCGATACCCCATGTGTGATCTCAGTCAATAGACTCATTTCAAGAAGATTCGACATTTTCAAGAGACATGGTTCTCTGATCAAGTCAGAAAAGACAAATTAAAGGCATCAATAAAGAAATTGGTTACTGTAGTTAAGCACCAAATAGTACAGGGACTGGGCCACCAATGTCAAATAGTACAGGGACTGGGCCACCAATGTCAAATAGTATAAGGACTTGACCACTCATGTTAAATAGTACAGGGACCAAGGCCATCAAAGTAGATAATAGGGGAAATTTATCTACCGTGACTGAAGATTGCTCACCAAAAATATGAAGTATTAGTTCCCAAAATGGAATCAAGAAAACATGCCTCAACACAAACATACATGAATTTGCATCTTTGCATCAAACATTCATCATCATATGCAATATAATAAAATTGGATTTCTCTCTCACGAGGATGCCTTTATAATTTCTCTTGAAATTTTGTCTTATGTAAGACCATTTTCATCCTCTCATGAGGAAAAATGTGAAAACTCATCATATATTTCATTTTGGTATTCTTGAAAACATTCAAAATAGTTACATTCATAAATGCAAATTTTTTACAAGCATTTTCAGGTTAGAATTGATCAATGACAACTAGATCTCCTCAAAACGAATGAGTAATGTCGTCTTCGAAAACTAGATCTCCTCAAAACGAATGAGCAATTTCTTACCGATAAAGAGGCTTGGTCGGCCTGGTTCATATGAATGGAACCCAACACCCTTTCTTCATCATTTCCCTAATGCCCATGTTTCTCAATTCCTAATTTTATCCAAATCCCTAATTCCTCTCCTTTCACCCCCAATTGCTCATTCTCAAACCCTAATTGCTTCTCCTCTGATCCCAATTATGCTTCCATCATTACAGAAGTTCTGAACTTACCAAGAAAATATCAAACTTTAAGTTGTATTCTAGTTTTATTGAATACAGAAGCATCAATTTCATCACCAGTTCCTCCGCATCGAGGTCGCACGAAAACAAATCGAAAAACTAAATGAATTCTGCTTCACAATCCAACCCTTTAAAATTCAATGACAAAGCTCCTAATTCTATTAGCCATGGGGTAATCAATATTTCAACAACCCAAACAAAAAAAAACAAAACCCAAATGAATCAGGGGAAGCAGCTGAGAAGTTACGGCAGGGGAAGAAAAACATATGGAAAAAATGGGTAAATTGATATCTTATCCTTAAACTATTTTGGATTTACAAAACGACTCATGATTAGAAATTTATCTAAATTTCAAGGGTTAAAATGAAAATTAAACCTTTTTACTAACATGACATGTCATTAAACTCACAACAACTAACGTCTCAGTGACCAAATCTTAATAAAACGATAATGTAATTTTACAAAACTTATGTTTTTTTAATCGAGTGACCATACATTTATAAAACTTGAAGACACTCAATTTTTTCTGATGTTATACTATATAATATTATAAACTATATAAGTCTTTATTCATATTTACATTTATTTACATTTTTTCAGGCCCGATAATAGGATCACGGCCCAGCAGCACAAAGACCAACTGCGCGTGACCCAGTCCAGGATTCAGGATCTGCAGAAGGCTAGGGTTTCCAGCAAGCCTTCCCCCTTCTGCGCCGCAAGTCACTCCCAGGCTCGTACGCCTCTCCCCCGTGCTTCTCGGCAACAAGCCAAGATCGTGGACGTGTGGGACTCCAACCAACACGCTTCAACCTACCGAACCATCCGACGCTAGAGTCTCGGTCATCACCAACAAACACAAACAGATTGCATTAGTGTTTTATTCGGTTGTAAATACCTAAAAATAGGATTTTTATTCCTATAAATATATGTAATCAGAACCCATTGAAAGGGGGAGGACAGTCATTTTCGAGCACGATTTACAACAGTGGATACACGAGATACATACTGAAATTTGAGAGAAATACCAGGGGAATCATCCAAAAAACTCAAAACAGTCGAAGAGTTTTTACTATATTTCGAAAAGAAGTAAAGGTAAAAATCTCTTACCTTTGTCGTTTTTGCATGCGTAGGGATCTTGTTTCGTTGTTTGGTTACACATCAACCCCAAAAAATCATTTCTTAGCCGATGAACTGGGGGCGTTTTTCAAGATCTATGTACGTAGATCTAGCCCCCGAGGCGAGTGTCTTTTGAAAAGTTGTTCGGATTTTTAAAACAAGGAAGGAAAGGGGTTCAAAAAAATTGAAAATTTTTATATTTTGACGCCGGCGAGCGACGGTCGGCGCCAGCAACGGTGGCCGGAGTCTGGGAACTACGGCGGCGTTCATGTGTTCATCAAGAACACATGAACCAGGCAGAGAAAAAGAGAAATGGGGAGTGGGTCTGCTGAGGAAGCGAGAGCAAATGAATGTTTTAAAAAAAAATTTAACCTTTATAGCAGACCCGTTTGGACCGTAACCCGACCCATAATTGCCTAGGATCCGCGTGTTTCTTTACTGGGAGAGAGAAAATTCAATTTTAGTCCCCCTGATTTGTAACTTATTCGTTTTAACCCCAAATCAATTTTTAAACACGAATTCTTATAGAATTTGGCCCTTGAATTATTTTTATTTCGATTTAATCCTTTTAATTATTATTTATTATTTATTATGTATATATATATATATTTTCTTTTTACATTATTACAAACTACACTATATATATATATATATTGATATAACCTTTTTTACTATTAACATATACATTTATATATTTTTATCATCGTTATTTTTCTTTAATTCAGTTTCGTAATTATTTATGTGTTTGTTCTCTATTCTCCTTTACTATCATCCATTTGTCACAAATCTATGATATATATATATATTATACGGGCCCTTTAATTTGTTTTGTCTGACCAAAGTCCTGATGAAGTGATGGGAGTAGGATGCATATTTGTTTTGTAGTTATGTTGCTTTATATGTATCTTTTATTCATTTTTTATCTTTAGTTATTTTTATATTCATTATTTTATTTGTATTTCATTTTTACTATATTGTTACTCATTTTTTTATCTTTATTGTTTATATATGTCTTATTATTATTATTATTATTATATTTTGTATATTCTATTTCATTTTATTTTTTTCTCTCATTTACATTTTCAGTTTTTATTTATTATTATTATTAGTCTCTTATTATTTCTAGGTATTTATTTTATTTATTTACTTATTATTCTTTATATATATATATATATATATATATATATATATATATATATATACCCTTTTTTTACTACCTTTTTATTTCATTTATTTTCCCTTTATGGCACTTGATTTTTATTTTATTGATTTTATCTAGTTACACCATTCTTTTATCTAACTCATTTTTTTGACTTCTAACTCATTTTTTTGACTTCTTAAGGGGTACGCTTTTAAACCAATCAGAGGTAAAGTTTTGGATCGTTATTTTACCTTTCAATTTAAACTTTTAACTTCTTAATTAAAGACAACTGGAAATTACATAGTACCGAAAGGGCGGTTCAAGGGTGCTAATCCTTCCTTGACCGTAACCGACTCTCGGATCCGACATATCACTGGTAAGACGCAGATCAGGTAAGAAATAAGGTATCCGATCAACCCACTTTTCGTAAAGTAAATGATCGGTGGCGACTCCCAATCCATTTTTCACGTCGAAGCCCAATTCTGGGGCCCCACTCGAAAGACGGTTCCGACAGCTTGGCGACTCCGCTGGGGACAGGTAAGTGAGTCAGGCTAAGGTAATTTCCAGTTGTCTTTTTAACGAAAAGGGTAAGTTTAAATTTTAAGGTAATATTTCAATCCTTATTACTTATTTTTTATTATATTTTTCGAGTAAATAGTTGGACTGACCATTTTCTAATGATTTCAGCCTTCCAAACATTTTTCATCTAAGGCTCTAAACCCGAGCTCCGAACCCGTTTTAAGTGGGGGTGAAAGCGACACCTTCGTATGAATTTATTCACCGTATGGGCCTAGCAAGTAGCCTTCGGGATTCATATACCTTATGCCTTCGTGTGAATTTATTCTCCGTATGGGCATAAGAGAATATGTCCTCTCGAGTTTAACTTAGTCCACACAAGCCTGTGATGGGTTTCGGACTAAGGGTCTGGTCGGCCCAAGGGGGCGCCAGCAAGGAGAACTCGAGTACCGTTTTTAGAACCTAAACCGGGAGACTTTGAATAGATAGAGCCTACCCCAAAACCACGTTCCAAAACCTAGGACATTTCTTTCCTAATCTTTTTTTGTCCTTATGTTTTTCCTTTACCATTTATTTATTTTTATTTATTTTTATTTATCTCTATTTTACTAACCTTTTTGCCTTTGTGTTTGTTTTTAGCATTTGCATCATAATAAGAGGCCATTGATCCCTAAAAAGGTGTTATTAAAACTCAATAATCTGAATTCATGGACAAAGGTGTTGTAATACAAGAGATTGAAAACACTGAGGCACGACTATGGTCTGAGAAGACTCAAAGTGAAAAGGGAGACAGTATTCAAGGAAGCTATGTGTCAGAGTTGGTTCGCTACACCCCTATCAGCCTAAAACAGAACAATGTACAAGAGCTTCGAGATATCTGGGACAGTTGGAAGAATGATCGGAGACAGAAGTTCAGCCAACGGTACGGTGACATTGCACTCTTGCTTCATGTTAAGACTGATGAGCCCTTAATCAGAGCCATGGTTCAATTCTGGAACCCGGGATATAGTTGCTTCACTTTTAACCAAGAGGACATGGTGCCACCATCGAAGAATACACTACACTGCTGCATTGTGAAAGCATCAAGCTTGAGCGAGCCTACATTAAACACATCAAAAGCCAGCCCTTCAAGAATGCGCTGGCCAAAGTTGCAGGAGTAGATGAGAAATGGGTAATCGATCGGACTCAGCGTAGAGGCAGTGGAGAAGGAATTGAATGGATCCACATAAAGCAACTAATGAAAAGCCACCCTGATGAGTGGAAGACATAGACCTTTTTGCACTGGGTCTGTACGGTTTGATTATCTTTCTGAAAGCTTTGGGTGCATTGACGCTGCCGTGGTGGAACTATTTGAGCAACTTTCTAAACGAGTTAACCCAGCACCAGCCATCTTGGCCGAGACCTTTCGATCTCTCAACCATTGCCGAAGAACGGGTGGAGGAAGATTCACCGGGTGCATCCAGCTCCTTCAGGTCTGGATTCACAGCCACTTCTGGAAGACTAACGGGGTTGCCTACCGCCGTTTTCAGCACCACCTATTCACCTCTAGGTGAATTTATCACCCTAAAATGGCATGAAGGCGCCTCGAAGGAAAAATGGATAAAGGTCTTTACGCATCTTCAGGACCGAGATATTGTCTGGAGAGCCCCCTGGCTATTTCTCAGTGACGTTCTTTTCCGATGTGGTGACTCTGACACTGTGACCTTACTTGGACTTTGGGGAGCAGTCGGGTATGCTCCGCTATTAGCACTTAGATAGTATGGAGCACGTCAGTTTTGTCCCAGCAACATGCGGGTTGGCTAGGTCAGAGTTTGAGTATCACGGCGACAGCTATAAGAAGATGATCAAAGAAGCGATTCGTGGAGGAAAGTATTCCGGATGGATGTTGTAGCTGCCAGAAGCATCCTCACTCCGGATTATGTGGAGTGGCGAAGATTAAGAAAGAATGACAACATCCCTGTGCCAGACTGTGATGACACCCGGACCATGGAAGAACATCTCAGGCATGTCCCTTCTGAACTCGAGATAGCCAAGACCGAGTTTGAAGCCGTGAATAATGAGCTGAAGCAAAGGATAAAGGAACTTGAAGCTGAACGTTATCAGTGGAAGCTTGATGCTGACTCTCAGAAAGATCGGGCAGAAAAATTGGAAAAAGAACAAAAAAGAGTCCGTTTTGAGCTCGAAGACTTGAGAAAGGGGTATCAAGATAAGGTCAAGGATAACTCCAAGTTGAAGGTAACCTCTGAATACTGGAAAGACGAAGCTCATAGCCTGAAAAGGAAGTTCGAGGGGCCTGATGAGAGAACTTGGAAAGAATAAACGAAGACTGCCCAAAGACGCTTGGCAGATAGTCAATATCAGAACCAGCGCTTGAGAGTTCAGGTAGCTGACTTAGAAAAACAACATGAGAAAGATGGCAAGACAATAGCTGAGTTAGAAGCTATTGTAGATGGGTTTAAGAGGCAAGCAAACGAGCTTCAGATGGTGCCTTTCGACGGAGGATTACAATGGCGTTTCCGTTGGGAACAAGCACAGCGAAGGGTGAGGGCCCGAGACGCAACCATCCGAGATTTCCTGGATCAAGTGCAAAAAGCAGCCCGTCATCTTCACGGCCTAGCAAGGGAAACTGGTGTGGTTCGACAAGGCATTCAACCAGTGACAGATGAAGGCATAAGACTTGTCAACCTACTGGAAGTTGTTCGGGGTCTAGAGGATTTAGTCCGAATGTACCTTTAATCTGTTTTTATGTCTCTTAAAAGATAAGACATTTTTGTCTGAACAAGGGTTATTTATAATAATGAACACTTTTCTGGATCAATGTCTCCAATTGCATACATCATGCATTGCATTTCTTGCATTTTATATTTCATGTCTGTTTATTTTATATTTTTTCCATGTTTTTACATTCGTATTAACTAACAGAACATGTCTCAGACACCGAGCTTACCACCACAAGCATCAGATACACATCACCCGCACAATACTCGAGCAAAAAAGAGACAAATGGAAGCCAGAATGGAGAAGATCAAAGAGCACATGGCAAGACTTCAAAAGGAATTAGAAGATAAGATGGCTCAGAACAGTGAAGTACTCTTGAGTCCATCAAGAAAAATCAGGAGTCCTTGGTCGACCAAATCGTAGCCAAGTTGTCGGGTCTACAGCAAGCTAGTGCATCAGGGGCATTTCTTCCGAGGAAGTGGCCATACCACCAACCCCGCAAGTGGTTATCTCACCCGGAATATTACCCGGGGACGCATCTGCTACTAAAGGGAAAGCAGCACTACCCGGGGACTCATTCGTTACCAAAGCGAAAGTTGCACCTGCTGTGAAGATACAAACTTCTAAACCATCCCTGATGATCATCCGGATGATAATCATGTCCCAGACTTTGATGAGGAAGAGAAAACCAAAAAGATGGAAGAAAAGATAAAAATATTAGAAGATCAAATAAAGATGGTCCAGGGAGACCATGATTATTATGGAGTGGACGCAATGGAGCTGAGCCTAGTTCCAGACTTGGTGCTTCCACCAAAGTTTAAAGTTCCTGAGTTTGAGAAGTTCGACGGGAACAGTTGCCCTTCAGCCCATATCACTATGTTCTGTCGAAAGATGACATAGGCGAGAATGACCAACTCCTGATCTATTGTTTTCAGGAGAGCCTGTCCGGTTCAGCTATTCGGTGGTACAACCAGCTTAGCCGAACTCATATCAAGACGTGGAAAGACTTAGCCAAGTCCTTTGGAGCAGTATAAGCATATCAACGATATGAGACCAGACCGGGTTATGTTACAAAGCCTAGAGAAGAAACACAATGAGAGTTTCCGACAGTACGCACAGAGATGGAGGGATTTATCTGTGCAAGTTCATCCACCCTTGGATGAAAAGGAAACAAGAAAGCTGTTTGTACAGACCTTGAAGGCACCTTACTTCGGGCACTTGGTAGCAATCACGTCGGGAAGTTTCTTAGATTTAGTCATGGCCGGTGAAATGATCGAGTTGGCCATTAAACAAGGAAAGATTGAGGGAGGAGACTCCAGTAAAAAACCCCCCATGAAGAGCAAAGAGCGAGAGATCAACAATGTAAACACCTACAGTGTCAGCAAGGGGGTTACGATCTCAAGCTCGAATTCCACAGCAGCTGTACCATCCGGTACTTCTAGAAAGAACCAGAGAGAACCAAGAAGAGAAAGGGAAAGGGAGCAGTTTGACCCCATTCCCATGACGTATAAAGAATTATACCAACAGCTCTTCGACACTCATGCAGTGTCGCCTTATCCTATGAATCCAATAAATTCCCCTTACCCGAAATGGTATGACGAGAGCGCCCACTGCGAATACCATGGCGGTGTGCAGGGGCATTCGATTGAAAGTTGTCTCGCATTCAAGAGACTTGTGCAACGAATGCGTAACAAGAATTGGATCACTTTCAACTCCGGCCACCGTTGCTGGCGCCGACCGTCGCTCGTCGGCATCAAAATATAAAAATTTTCAATTTTTTTGAACCCCTTTCCTTCCTTGTTTTAAAAATCCGAACAACTTTTCAAAAGACACTCGCCTCGGGGGCTAGATCTACGTACATAGATCTTGAAAAACGCCCCCAGTTCATCGGCTAAGAAATGATTTTTTGGGGTTGATGTAACCAAACAACGAAACAAGATCCTACGCATGCAAAAACGACAAAGGTAAGAGATTTTTACCTTTACTTCTTTTCGAAATATAGTAAAAACTCTTCGACTGTTTTGAGTTTTTTGGATGATTCCCCTGGTATTTCTCTCAAATTTCAGTATGTATCTCGTGTATCCACTGTTGTAAATCGTGCTCGAAAATGACTGTCCTCCCCCTTTCAATGGGTTCTGATTACATATATTTATAGGAATAAAAATCCTATTTTTAGGTATTTACAACCGAATAAAACACTAATGCAATCTGTTTGTGTTTGTTGGTGATGACCGAGACTCTAGCGCCGGATGGTTCGGTAGGTTGAAGCGTGTTGGTTGGAGTCCCACACGTCCACGATCTTGGCTTGTTACCGAGAAGCACGGGGAGAGGCGTACGAGCCTGGGAGTACTGCGGCGCAGAAGGGGAAGGCTTGCTGGAAACCCTAGCCTTCTGCAGATCCTGAATCCTGACTGGGTCACGCGCAGTTGGTCTTTGTGCTGCTGGGCCGTGATCCTATTATCGGGCCTGAAAAAAATGTAAATAAATGTAAATATGAATAAAGACTTATATAGTTTATAATATTATATAGTATAACATCAGAAAAAATTGAGTGTCTTCAGACAAATGATCAAATCTGCAGTTTATCCTTTATTTAAAGTTTAAACATCAAATTAATGTCTTATCAAAAGTTTGAGGTCAAATTAAAAAATAATCTATTTTATTAATGTGTCATTAAACTTACGATATTTTACATTCCAATGACCAAAATGTTATAAATGAATAACATAAATGATCAAAACATTAATTTTTTAATCCGGTGAATAAAAGTAAACACTAGTAAAATAAAATTGATTGTTTCAATAGTTTACCCAAAAATAAATAGAAGTTAGGTGTTTTTTCTTTTCATTTAGCCATCGCTTCTTTTCTTTCTCATTTATTCGACAGGCAACGGCACCAGTTTGTATTCATTGTTTTCCATATATATATATATAGAGTGTTTTTTAGTTTCTAATAATTTTACCTTTATGGTATGTTTATCTGTTTTTATGACACGTTTTCGATTGTTTGACTATTTTTTTAGGGTTGGTTTTGACGTCGCCTCTATTGATCAATATAACGTATATTTGTTATCATATTGATATTTCCTGATTTAGACCTTTGGATTGAACTTGGATATATGATTGTATTCCTAACACGTTTTCGATCGTTTGCTTCTTTTTTGGTGCGAATTCATAACCCCGTAAACCTAATCAGGGTGTCGAATATGGCGATGGAATTCATGTGGATGCAGCTTCCATCGTACTACATTTGCAAGCTTCCAAACACCAACAACATGATTCCCACTCCGCATGCATCAGAAGATGGAAACCAAGACGTCTTTTTCTTATATAAACAAAGGACCAAAGGGCTCCACATTTCACTTCCTTAACCTTAAGGATCATGATTCTTTCCTGGGTCTTATAGAACAGACCATCAACATTTTGCTTTGCTTCTACTTAACCCATAATTCTAAACCATTTGGCTGCATTTTATTTGTTTTGATGTCTTAAAAAAGCATATTTTTTATACAAACAGACAGGCACCTAATTTAGCACTTTAATTTGCTGGACAACTAATTGAGTTATGCATTCATTGCCATTTTCAATATATTCCATCATTATGGAAAAAAATAAATATAATATGAAGCGAATTCAATCACATGTTTTTTAATATCCCTTGCTATAATTGAAGCATGCATGACAGAATCATTCTCGTATACAATAGTAGTCACTTTTAAATATATTATAAAAAGAACACAAAAATTGATTTCGTTTGAGGCCGAAGGACTGAAATGACAATATAATATGAAAGAAATTAAATTATTGTATGTCTAATCTAACATTTTGGTGGAAACGATTTTAGACCGAAGGATTGACAGTGTAAGTAGAAGTAGCATGGAACCGGTCTAATTATGTTAAATTAATCAACATCATCACTTTAATTTACGACTATATAAATAATATTCCTTAAAATTTCTTAGTAATTTTAAAGCAATTCTAGTGAAAATAATGATTTATTATTAATTAACAGTAATATGATTTATTGATCGGTGTAATTTTACATAATAATTTTATATAGAAAATGATGTTTACCATGTTATGTCTCTATGCATCTCACATTTTACATAATTTGACATAATATTCTATTTATAAAAAAGATGTGTTCATATTATATTTGTGTTATGTTCAATTCATCTCGTGTTGCAACATTTATCATACCCATTCAATTTAGAGAAAACAACCTCTAAAAATATTAAAGAAAAATGCACGTATGTATCACGCAAATGTTAATTTGTGTGTTTAAATTAGTAAAATATCTAAAATATATTCGTAGAATATTGTATTGTGCCTAAATGCGTCTCACATTTTACATTATCATACTCATTCAATTATGATGTTTGGTCGAGAAGTATAAAATATTTAAAATCTTTAATTGTAAAAAGAAGAAAAATAAAGAAATAATATGGTGCACAAACCGAACAACCTTAGTGGTAAAAAAATTATTGTTATTCCTTGAGATCTTGAGTTTGAGCATCGTGAATGTCAAGGGGTGAGCATTCAATGTTAAATGATTGAAATTTATTTTTATACAAATATTGTTTTTACTTACCCAGATTAATTAAAAAATATATTTTATCAATTTATCTCAAAATATAATTTTTAAAATATTTCTTTAGTATTTTTAGTTTTAATTCCATAAATCACTATTATTCTTATTTGTTATTACGATTTATATATTAATAAATAAATATATAAATAATTGTGGCTTTGTCACATTATTTCCAACTTCAATAATAATAAAATGTGTTACTACCATCTCTAAATTACCTTAAATATTGGAACCTAATTAAAAGAATATATCAATTTTATTTCTTTATGCACAACACTTTTACATCTAACTCATGAAGTATACAAAAACATTAGCATAATATACGTAAATACAATGGATAAATTAAGTTATAATATCAAATGATTTAATTAAAACATTTTTATATTTAGAAATATTTACTTCTTTAATAAACAAATCACTAAACTAAGCATAATAATATAATAATAATAATTTTTCAAGTATGTCATCTATGTTTAACTATTTTAAAAATGAAAATTTATTTTTAATAAACTAAAAATTATTTGATAAAAACATAAATTAATCTAAAAAAATTCGGTTGGCTCCAGTTTCAACGCTTCGTTTTGATTAATCTGAACTAGGGATGGGCATGGGTCAGGTTGAGTAGGACTTTTAGTCCACCCAACCCGACCCAAAAATAAAAAATCTTCCATCCAACTCGAAAATATACACCTTCCACCCGGCCCGAACCCTACCTGATTTTTTGTGATAAAATCTAAACCGCCCAACCCAAAATAATATATTTATTAAAAACTATAATTTTTATTCAATAAAAGCAGGGATTTTTGAAACAAAATAATATAGAGGGGTATTATTGTAATTATCTCTAAATATATAAGGTAAAATTATAATTTTTTAGGGTCGGGTCGGGTATTTTCACCTAAATCCAAACTCGATCTGACCCGAACATAACATTAAAAAACCCATCCCGAACCAAACTCAAATTTTTCAAACAAAAATTGACCGATTGGGTCGGAACCTATCGGGTTTGGGTCTTATACTCATCCATAATCTAGACCTACCCGGGTCGCACACTTATCTTGGTGGGTGAGTCTCCTAAAGAAGATTTTTTGCATACACAATGACTTCAAAACTAAGACTTACTTAAGCAATATCAAACTGCAAAAATGAGATTATGATTTATTAATAATTTTTTTGAATGAAGATTATTAATAAGATTAAATACAAATCAATTAATCTGAGTTTATAACGAAGAATCGCTCGAACTAAACGATTTTAGTAGTTAAGAGATTTGTTTGAATATCTTATATGCATGAATATGAGTATTTATTGTCAAATGATTAAGAATTTTTTTTTAAAAAATCCTATTATATTGATCTTAGATTTATAAAAAAAAATAATAAAATAATAAAATCTTAACTAAGTTATATAATCATTTTTATAATATTTAAAAATATATAAATATAAATACACTTGATTTTATATTCTCCTTTAATTTAAATAATTTAAAAGGTGTAAATAATTTATTTACCATATAAAAGATGGCAAACGAGGGAGTGAAAATTCGCCCAAAAAAAGTCGTAACAGGATGATTTCGTGAGACCAAAATCTACAGGGGTAGGGGTAGACTTGAAAATATGAAAATAGAAAAGAAAAACACCCGCCAATTAAATCAGTGGACGAAA
Organism: Hibiscus syriacus; assembly: GCF_006381635.1. Taxonomy (NCBI): domain Eukaryota; kingdom Viridiplantae; phylum Streptophyta; class Magnoliopsida; order Malvales; family Malvaceae; genus Hibiscus; species Hibiscus syriacus. The sequence continues at coordinate 93,721 of NW_024062705.1, forward strand.
GAAAAAAAAATACGTTTTAAAAAATTACAAATTATTTAAATAGAGTAAATAGAAAAATAAGGAAAAGCGAAAAAGGCAGAGGGTTGTCGCCGTCGGAGAGCAGCTTGTGAGGCGGAGGGCCGCGACGGAGTGAGAGGAGGAAGTAGAGAGAAAGGGAGAGAGAGAGGAAATGAACAGCACCGCCAATTTAATGTTATTTTTTTATAACAACAACAAAAAACGGGTGCAAATCTCAACGTTTCTCATTCCATTAGATCCTCTCCTCGCTTTCTTTGTTCTTCTCATTGGTTGGAAATCGCGTACATTCTCCATTTCGCCTCTCCCTATCGTGTTTCCGACGAATTCTCTCTTTCTGGAAATCCCTGATATTTCCCAAATTTCCTCTTCGAATTTTGATTTTTTTAAAAGATTCTCTCTCAAGGCGTTCTCTTTCCAGTTTGGATCCAATAACAGCAGAAGAATCCAAATCTTTCAGGTAAACTACGAAACCAAAGAATCTAAACAATAAAAAGTTCTCATCCTTTATCTTATTCTTTTCACCTATTATGATTGATCGTTAATTTGCCAGCTCTGTCAAGCCAAAATCAATAAAAATGCAATTGAAAAACTTTATTCGGGAGATTGGAAATATATCGAAGAAAAGTCCAGAGAGGAATAGGCGCAGACGATCCCATATTGCGCCTGAATCTGCTCATCCTTGTCCGTTATTAGTTGGTTCTTCAATTGAAATCGAGCAAGGACAATGGGCAAATTTGCCTCCGGAATTACTGCTCGATATTTTACAAAGAGTGGAAACAAAGGAAAAATGTTGGCCGGGAAGGAGAGATGTGGTTGCTTGTGCTGCCGTTTGTAAGTCGTGGAGGAAAATTACTAAAGAAATTGTTAGAACCTGAACAATGGGCTTCTTCACTTTCCCCATATCACTAAAGCAGGTGAAGTTTCAATCTTTCCTTTTACCTTTTATGGAAAATTTCTGTTTTATAGTTTATCGGTGTTTCTTTTATGGGAGTATAGCCTGGACCAAGAGATTCAATGCATATTAGGAGGGAAAGGGAAACTTCAACATATCGATTGCATGGGTCTCAGTCTGGTAAGTTTCATTTTTCTATCATTTTTTTTTTTTTTTTTTTGGTGATAATGAGTGTTTTGTTCTTAAAACTACAAGTTTCGGCTTAGTAATATGTTTCCAAGGAGAACTTCATTCAGTGTAATGTAGTTTTGAAAATTTAATTAAATTATTGTATATCACTAGCGCCGTATGCATATGATATAATTAAACTAAAATCAAAGTTTAATTAGTATAGTTGCACCAAATTAAATTTATCACGTCGCCTCGCATATTGAATCAAAATTTACATAGAATTTTGAAACTTATCCCTTCGTTTATCCAACTAACGTTTATTAGTTTTCTTTTACGAATTTACAGCTTTGTCTGGTGATTTGAGTAAACAGCTTTGGTAGCAAAGAAAGTTAGGAGGGCTACTTGCATGATTTTATGATATATTTAAAGGGGATGATTTCTCAAAGCCAAGCAACGATTATATTGGAAACTCAGGTTAGCTTTTAGATGGGTAAAGTTTATTAGTTAGTTATTTCTTTTTTTAAGGATTGGTAGTTAGTTCTTTACGCGCTTTAAAGAGGGAAACTTTAACAGGTCTAATTCCTGGGAACCAAGTTCAACATTTTTGAGAGCCATCCTCAACATGATTCTTCTTTACAATCCGGTTATCCATCATGTTGGAAACCTACTTGAAGCCGGTTCCTCCGAGGTCCCTATGACTAATGTTAACACCACCACTATATCTTATGAGCTCAATGTTCTTCGCACCAAAGGTCCGAGGAGATTGAAGTGTATAATGCACTCGATCCCCGTCTCTGCCATTGAAGGGAGGAACTGCTCCGACTCCAACATCATTTGCAAATTACCCTGAAGATGATCCTTCACCACCGATAGATTCAAAAGGAAAAAAGCCACACTTGATTCAACTCAACTGTCTGTGGTAAGCCTGAAAATTCAGGGCAAAGTACACCCTTAATGTTGAAAAATAAAGCACCTAGATGGCATGAACAGTTGCAGTGTTGGTGCCTAAATTTCAAAGGACGAGTTACTGTGGCTTCTGTAAAAAATTTCCAGTTGGTGGCCACTGCAGAGCCAAGCCAAAACGTTTCAGTAGCAGAACGTGACAAAGTGATTCTGCAATTTGGGAAGATTGGTAAGGACATTTTCACCATGGATTATCGTTACCCACTCTCTGCTTTCCAAGCCTTTGCAATCTGCTTAAGCAGCTCGGCACAAAACCAGTTTGCGAATGACAAATTCTCTTGTTCCCTCTACTTATGTGCATGATCATGCTAGTATTTGCAAACAATTTGGTTGTACATAATTCTCTCGGAAGCACTTTAGCTTTGCCATTTTTATTGGCATCCACTTTTGTTACTCCGCATATTCTTTCATATAATTGAAGCCTATACACGTATTCCATGTTTTAGCATCTGTCTATATTCAAAATGCAAGCTCCAGGGTCATCCCCTGAGTATGTTTTCATAACATTCCATGTCTTTCGTTTCTTATGTCGAGCAATATTCGAGGGCACTACTTGTTTCACCTGATCTCCCTCCTGCTGGGGAAGGTTGGATATGTTAAACTCACAGTTTTATTTGTTTATACTTGGTGCTTGAGATCTATGTTGCCCTGACTTCTCATTTGCCTGTGGGTTTCCTGAGATCTGAAACGTATGTTTGAAACTCATTTAGACATGGGTGTAAAGATATAACATAGCTTGAGGTTTTCCATGTACTCTTTCATTGTTTCCGGTTCTGCTCCATAATTGCAACAGAAGTTTGGATATTTGTTCTCTGATGTGGCTTTCCATGAGTTGAACATCCTATGCTGCTGCTCTTTTCATGGGTTCTGTGACTAACCCTATGCCCATATCTCTTCTCTAATCATGCTAAAAAACCAAGCCCAATGATTGAACCAATATCAAAATTTCAACATGAAGAAACAATTTTTATCACTTCTATGCAACCTACAAGATTGAACAATTCCATCTCATCGGTTCTTGTTTTTTGGGACATTCTATGAGCAAGAAACACGCTTTTTACAATGTTTGAGTGGATCCAACAAAAATAGAAACATGTTTCCAAAACTAGTTTTCCTTTGCAGTATTCATAGATTCCCTCAAAGAGTGGTCCTTTCATCGTGCCCCTTTACCATCCAAATGAGTTATCTGCTATACCAGTGGAATAGGCTCCACCAGGTGCTCAATAGGTACAGGTCTTTGCTCTTACATTCTAATACTACTAGCATTTTTGCAATATATTAACATGAAATAAGAAGAATATGTTCAATATGAATAATAATCATCCTTAAATATATATATACCATGTTGGCAATAACAAAAGAAAATCTATCTTCCCACTCATGAAAAAAGAAGGAAACGGCATAATATCTTAATGTATATTTGTTGGGTTTTAAAAGGATAGTGAAGGGTCAATTTGGAGCATCTATGGGATGGATGGAGTATACTGTTTTGGGATCTAATCCCCACCATTTGGCCAAGTCAACTTGATCCGATAAAGAACAACGGACAACTGTCGAAAGAGTCTTTTCCGTTAAAACCCTTCGCCTAAGCAAGCGAATCATATCTTGTTTCTAACCCCAAATATTCGCCAGCTTACGATACTAAGATAATATAAAAAATTTGGGCTCACAAGCTATCCGAATTCAGTTAAAATATTTTAAATTCACTACATCAACGAATTTGAGTACTTCAATCTTAGTCTTTGTTGATGAAAAAATTTAAATTGTCTCGGTTTTTATGGTTATCTTTTTAATTTAAGAAATTTTTTGAATAGTTCTTTATGAAGGAGAAATAAAAATAAATTGATTGAAGACGACGATGAACAATCGAGAGAAGAATTGAGAGAAAAGATAATTCTCTTCTAATCTTGCATGATAACTATATTGTGAGTGTCAGATATAGAATAATGATAATTATTTATAAATTGACAGATTAAATAAATTTGACTGTCATAATGATTTGTAGATCATGTGAACCTTCGATCGAACTCAAATCTGAGGCTCTTTTAAAATAGCGAGCATCAACCATCCCTTAACTGTGGCAGCAATCTAGTTTTTCTCCGTTGCTATCTTATTTTCTCTTTGTTTGGTACCCCTCCTTTTAATGGTCTAATCTTTGATAGACAAACATTCCTGGTCCCCAAACTTTTTTGTTGAGTTCATATCCAAGTACCTTGTTTTTTTTATTCATACGTACCAAAGTGCAATAACAATGTCGTCGAGTTCAAGGTGTTCTTCTCGTGAGTCTAACTCGTACTGGACTCCAAAGCAAAACAACCATTTGAAAAGGCTGCCCGTATATGACAAGGACACTCCATACCGCTAAAAAGAACAAAGTTTATAAGAAATTACAACTAGTGTTATTAAAAATCCTATATGATGAAACTAAAGATGTGATACAATGTCTTTACAACCAATTACGCAGAAAAAACACTCGTAGCAGCAAAAACTTTTCACAATTTTTTATTTTTGTATAAGAACACAATATCGAAACTTTTGGAAGCAGTAAGAAAAGTTAGAGATAAAATATAGTTAGATTTAAATTTTAAAATTAAGCAAGCAACAATATAATCATATTTACTAAATTATCATAATTATATTTATAATTTTATTATTATTAATTATAATATTGAAGTGACCATAAATTTATATAGGAATCTTTGAAAAAATATTATCTTATTGATTTATCAAAATTATAAATTTAGCATCGAGTCCAAATCAAGATTGAGAAATTATTATTTTAGGAAGATTATTAATTTATCGAGTATTAATTTATAGAGATGTTACTGTATAATTAAAATCAAAATAAAATAAAATAAAATTACTATTAAATATAAATTTAGCGGGTTCATTAGAATTTTTTGTTGAAAAACACATATAAATCAAATCTAAATTTAAAGTATTCTTTGACACCCGTGTAAAAGGTTCAAATCTTGTATAAATTCTCCTCACTTAAATTAGGATTTGCATTACGTATTTCCTTGTAAATTTTGAATTAGAAAACTGGATATATATTACCATATAGATCCAATACATTATATATATATATGTAAATCAAATAGACTTCAAGAAAAATTGGAATAAATCCATGTGAAACTAATGCCCAATTGGCCGGCAGTGAGAACCAGCTGTTGCGGAAGACGACTATCGGGAGATAGAGCAAAATCGCAACTGATAATTTGAGAAAATAAAATTGAAGATAAAAGAGGCACAAATTTACGTGGAAAAACCCCTAAAAAATTTAGGGTAAAAACCACGGGCAACGGTAGAAGAATTTCACTATGAGAAAAATAGGAATCAACTCTCTCGATCTACCAAGGAGAAAACAATGATAATTCTCTCTAGATAAAAAGGAGAAACAACTCTTAAGAAAACTCTCTAAAATCTCTCTAGTATTGGAAAAGAAGGCTGCTTTGGGATGATTTTGAAGCTAAATGAGCTAGGGTATTTATAGTTGAAAACTAAGGACTAATTTGTAAATACCCTAAAGTTTAATGACAAATTTGATTTAGCCATTGTCCAAAAAATCAACAAAACAACTCTTTTTTTCGGTGCATTTAATATGCACCTTTCGGTGCTTAGTCAACAATCTCCACTTGAAGATTGATTGGAACAATCATATCTTCACACCATCTTTCTACCTTGTACCATCATGTTGCTTACGTCTCTGACAGGCCACAAGAGGATCGAGACCAAGTAATTTATCGGTATTGATCCTTCGTCTTGAAATCTGCTATGTTGTTTGGTATGAATCTTCTGCATATCTACGTCCCTTCTTCCACCTTTCACGAATGAAATGGTATTGAACTCGTATGTGCTTTGTCCTTGAATGAAATGCTGGATTCCTTGCTAGATGCAAGGCGCTTTGACTGTCAC